>NW_006399756.1:1391579-1413472 GCF_000299155.1 Elephantulus edwardii | reverse complement strand
GCTGGCGTCCTGACCATACGCTGGCGTCCTGACCAGCACACACATGGATGCTCAGGGTCCGCGTGCGTGCAGAGGCTCGCGTGCCTTCTCTCAGGGGCTGCTCACCCCTCCAACTCGGTTGGAAATAGTGCCTGTCGATGTTACATGCAAATAAGACCCAAATGCAATTTCTTATGTAAATAAGATGATTCCAAACATGAACTGTGGAAACAGCTGCCTCTAATGTAGGCCCCATCTGGTCACTCATGTTGCTATGACAGTCTGCATCATGGGGCAAGACGCCGGCTGAGCACCCATCGGGGCCGTGTCTGCCCACAGGACACTGTGTCTCTGAGGCAGGGACGGTCAGCGGTCAACCACATTAATAGCTCTGTGGTGGGGGCTGGGTGGGGGCCCCTTTCCACCTCCCAGCAGACACACAGGGCTCTGGGTCCCCCAGTGGTGCTGAGAGTAGATGTGTCACAGCTCCTACAAGGGATACAGTAGCATCTCCTGAGAGCAGGCCTCACTTCTCTGCTCCCCGCTTCACCCAGCATCTGGCCAGCCCCGTTCACCCAGTGACCAAGGCCAGTCCTCCTCTTTCTCAAAGGTCTCATCTGGTTGTGCCCACCAGGCAGAGCTCTTGGGAAGGGCAAGGCCATCTGTCCCGTCCTAGCCATGGCTCCACCACTCATAGAATCTGGGGGCCTCATAACCCAGGCCCAGTCGACCCTCGGAGTCTCAGGTGTGGGCAGACTCCCAAGACCAGCCTCGCTTCCAGGGCCGAAGTCTGAACACAGGCAGGCAGACGTGTCCCTCAGCCTGGAAGATGGCTGAGAACGGACATGCACGTGAGTGCCTGGACGGCTGTCCCTGCAGGATCTGAGCTGCTCAGAGCGTCTGGGCTGATTCCCTGACACAATGTCAACCAAGGGTTTGTGCATATGTGAAATTTCAACGTGAACGTATGTGGGAAAAGATTCGTTCCCACCGTCCAAACTCCCCAGCATCAAAGGAAGACGTGTTATGACAAAGACACACTTCCAGGACTCCCAAGAGCTGTCCAACAACACAGCAAAGTGTTCCATCACCCATTCCACTCGGTCCTCGCTGGCCTTGGAGGACCACAGCCCACAGGCTGCCCACCTGCCCCACAGAGATACTGGCACAGGGCTACACTCAGGGGCTATACACTCACTGGACCAGGTGCTGACAGCCTCGTGTGGCCACTGAGCCCCCAGCCTCTACCTGGAAAGAGAAGAGACCCACAGAGCAAGTTTGACGAGAGCCACCAGACCAGCCCTAGATCTCAGAGAGAGCTAGCCACTGCAGAGGACAGAGCCCACGGCCAAGAGTGCAGCCCAGCACCCTGAGGCCAGAGTGGGAAGCCCAAGGAGACCCAGAGAAATGCTTCCCCCAGTCCAGGCCCTCCAGTCTGCAGTGAAACAGCTGCCCGCAGAGAAAGTGCAGGGAAGTGAGTGCAGCTTTGTCTGGGTTTGAAAAAAAGGACTCTCATTTTCGGTGGTAATAAATGCGTATGTGTGTCCCCAGGAAATCCATTCATTACCCACGCAAAGGACCAGAGAGGTGTGAGGGGCAGGCAACCAATTAAAGTCAAACGACTTCAACTGATAGAAAATGCGGTTCAAGCAGCTAAAGAGGCCAGAAAACCCTTCCTGACCTGCTCCTGTCAGCACAGCCCATGTCCACACACATGGTCATCAGTGACGTGTCTGGACCGCAGGATCCTGTGCTCACAGGCCCTACCGAGCAACCAGGGCTTGTACTGTGAGCAGCTGCTCCAGCGTCCACTGTTGCTGCTGGTCCACAGCCAATCCACAGAGAGAAGACAAAGCAAGGAGGGACCCACGCAGGGCACCACAAGTCAGAGTCTGCAAAGTGGGTGTCACGAGGCCCTACTAGGTGCCCCCTGAAGCATGCCCTCCCCCTCCCCAAGCAGCAGTGACAGTGTCCCCATCCCCATGGCCCTGGTCTGGCCCAGGCCTTCTCTGAGCACAGAACAAGGAGAGGGCTGTCCTGTGCAAGGGGCACCGTGGGCCAGCAGTGGAGTATCCCCTGCTGCACCTTGACAGGAAGACGGGGAAGTCTGCTTCAACAACGATGGAGAAGCCTGGGAAACCCCCTGGGGCTAAGCCACTGCCCTACAAAGTGCTCCAGAGCAAGGAAGGCAGTTTAAAGACTAAGGTGCACCTGATCCAAGTCAGAGTCTTTTCAATTGTTTCCTGTGCATCTGAGAGTCAACAATGACTAAGGACGATTAAAAAGTGGTTGAAGCCTTTGAATCATAATGTTTGCAAAGAGCACTGGACATGCCATGAACAGCCTAAAAAGCAAGCAAGTCTGTGTTGGAGGAAGAGCAACCCGGGCGCTCCTTAGAGGAAAGGCTGGTGAGACTTCATCTCACATACAAGTTATCAGGAGGGTCCAGGCCTTGGAAAAAGGCATGATGCTGGACAAAGTGGGAGGTCAGAGAGAGCGAGGAAGACCCTCAGCAAGGTGGACCGACGCAGTACCTGGGAGATCAGGCTCGGGCAGGTGGAGATCCTGGCCCCGGAGCAGACAGGACGAAGTTCAGAATCACCTGAGCTGTCAACCCGATGGCGCCCGGCAACAGCCGGGTCACTATGAGTCGGGACTGAATCTTAGCAATAGGTCGGTTTGGGTAGGTGTTCAGGAGACCCGGGCTCGACCCCTGGTCTACGTGCTTCACCTGTCGGGGGGGACTTGCACGATGCTGTAATACTGAACATGTTTCAGCAGAGCTTGCAGACCAAGATAGACCAGGAAGAAGGGCCTGCTGACCTCTGCCAGTCAGCCAGTGAGAGTCCACCCAGTCACAGTGAAGATGGGAGGAAGGCACAGGACTCGACAACACTTGTCCCATTGTGTACAGCATCGCCATAGACGACAGAGACTACCACCACACCATGCTGGTCCCGGACCCTCCACTGGCCTGGCAGCATCCACCCCCGCCTACCGAAAGGCAGCCTCTTCTTGATATTTGCAGCCATGCTGAAGTCACCAGGTTGTGAGGAAGCCTGAGTGGACACAGAAGGCTGAGGAGCCAACACAGTCAGCAGCAAACACCCCAGCTGTAGTCACGGACACAGCCACACGGGACCCCCTCGCTGTGCCGTCCAGTGAGCGTGCTCTGTGACCTCCCTCCGCGGGTTCTGCCCTGCACACTCCAGACACAGGACTCCTGATCAAGTCAGGGAGACGCCCGTCTGTGCCGCATGCCCCTCTGCAAACAGCCTGAAAACACTCATGCAGAAATAGCCTGTGGAGCCGGGGACGGGGGCGGGGGGTGTCTTGTTCCTGTTCCACCTTTCAGGGGTAATCATCCACTGGTGACTGTGAAGTGTCCATCATCCTGTCCAGTGTCCACTATCTTTTCAAGTTCACACTGTCCTGTCCAGTACTCACTGTCCTGTTCAGTAAATAATAACTTGTCCAGTGTCCACCATCCTGCCCAGGGCCTACTCTCCTCTCCAGGGCCCATGATTCTGTCCGGTGTCCACCATCCTGTCTGGTCCCCCCCATCCTGTCCAGTTGTCCACCATCTTGTCCAAGGCCTATCATCCTGCTCAGGGCCCACCATTCCATCTAGTGCCCACTGCCCTGTACTCACCATCCTGTCCGGTGCCCACCGTCCTGTCTGGTGCCCACCATCCTGTCCGGTGCCTACTGTTCTGTCCAGGGTAATTTGACAAGACACCTTTAACAGCACTGCTGTGTATATGTCAGCCTCCCTTGTCCCTGTGTTTCTATCTCGATTTGTAGATGAGGTGACAGCAGTTGCCTTTTGTGCCCGACTTCCTTCACCAGCATGTCATCAGGTCCTTGCTTGCTCAAGGATTAGTCCGCAGAGACGGGGAAGAATGTTCATTTCTTTCCTCCTGATCACAGATGTTTTCAGAGGTAGCTGTGCAATAAAATTGTTAAAATCAACCTCAGCAATGGTTTTTTTTCTCAAGTTCTCTCATTTGTCATTGTTTGGGGGGAAATATTTTAAATACGTTTCTGTATCTGTTATAACAGAGCAACTCTCTGTGTAATATTTTTAAAAGAGCAAGACAACCTGAGTACCTCTGCCTTCGTCATTGTTACCATGAACGGCAGAAAGAACAAGCAAGTCTGTTTGGAGGAAGTTCAACCAGGGAGCTTCTTCGAAGCAAGGACAGTGAGGCGTCATCTCACATCCTTGGGGCTTGTCCTCTGAGGTGCCAGGCCCTGGAAAAGCACCTCATGCTGGAGAAAGCGTAGGCTCAGCGAAGACGTTCAGTGAGCTGGATGACTGTGACCCCGGGACGGAGCCGGGCATAGACTGTGAGGACGGCGGGACAGGCCCAAGGCTGTTGGCCACAGGGCTCTTGTCAACTTCACAGCACAGCTTTTTCCTACTAAAAAAAGATATTTTAAGCCAACAAAAATTACATTGAATGTCTTTGATTAGTGTACATTTTTCTTGTCTTCTAAGTTGTTAATCTCTATGTTTACATGTTGAGCCGCTAACTGAAAGGTAATGTTCCAATTCCCCAGCCACTCCTCGAGGAAAAGATGGCAGTGTCTCTCTCCTCTCTGCAGCCTCAGAAGCCCAACGCAGGTCGCTGTGAACCAACCTGGAGGCAGGAGAGCTGGATGTTTCAGTTGTTGTTGGATGCTGTACTGTCAGAAGCAACTCATCGCTGACCGTTCTAAGGGCGTCTAGAGGCAGCAAATCATACGGGAGGACACTGCCCATCCTTCTCCTGAGAAGCAGCTGCTGGACTCAAACCCTAGTCCTTTGGATTGCAGCATAGCTTCTTACCACTGGGCCCAGAGCTCCACACTGGGTAGTGTCCTAGATTTATATTTGTGGCCACCCAATCTCCCCTCAGTACCTCTCTCTCTCTTCATCTCTTTCTCTCTCTCTCTTCATCTCTTTCTCTCTCTCTCTCTCTCTCTCTCTCTCTCTCTCTCTCTCTCTCTCTCTCCTGGGGGCGCTGTAGCTAAGGCATTTGGTAGCACTGAACCCCCAGTCATTGTGCAGAAGAGAGATGTGACGGTCCCCCCACCTGCTCTGGGAGCCCCCTGGCGATCGTGTTCCCCCGCAGGGTCTTTGAGTGGGGACAGGCTCACCAGGACAATTTGTTGTTGCATTGCTGCTGTGATTTGTTAAGTCTTGAGTTAGATGCACAGATCAAAGAGAAAATTATATATGTAATTGTGAAGTATTTACAAAATCTAAAATGTAGGAATGTAATCTGTGTGAACAAGTGTGACACAATCAAACTGCTCGCAGGAAAAGACACCGGCCGCACTCCAAAGGCTGTGACCGCATAGTCTCACGTGATCTTTCCTCCTGAGCATCCTCTCTGCAACAGGACGTCAGTGTTTTAGTTTACCATGCTTTTTTTGTCTTCTCATTCGAGTTCATTTTTAAATTATTCAGTGATACTTGAAAGGAAAGTATCATTTCTGAAGGCGCAGTACAAAGTTTGGGACAGCTAATGATAATAGCTGTCACTGATATTATATTCTAATAATGCATCTCTTAAGTTCCAAGCCAGGCGGCACCCCATGAGCTCCTCCTCGGGTCCTCTAATTTGCAGGCAGGCGTCTGTACTCCTCTCCCCTGGTAATGAGAAGGCTGCGGCCCTGGCGTAGGCAGCAAGCTTTAGATCTCTCCGCCAGCGAGCACCAGCCCTCAGATGCTGGTCTAATTGCATCTCTTCCTGCCGCACTCCTGCACACATCACCTGGACGCCGTCAATTAAAGTTCCAGGCATTTGCTCTTCACGCCCTGCTCTGTGCGAGCACCGAGTTCTCATTCCCAGCAGGTCCTCCGGAGCCCTGCCTTTGTGCTGTGAACAAGTGTTGGGCACAGGAGGTGCAAGGGCACCCACGGATGTGCAGGTGCCCAGCAGCCCTGCTCTCTGCCCCTCGGTTGCTCCTCTGCCACCTCCATCAGCTGCGATGGAACAAGCATCAAGGACAGCCTCAGCAGCAGGCGGGGACAGTGATGGCCCGTGTCCTCTGTCTAGTACGACAGCGCTGATGTCTGCCTTGCTTCCCAGGATTGTAGCATCACTGCACCCCACTTCAACAGCCAGAGAGTTGACTTCAACTTTTAGAGCCTTCCTGTCCATGGGGGTAGATCTCCATATCCTTTGTGGGTCTTCAATGGCTGAGCTTTCAGAAGAAGACCACCAGAGCTTTCAACCAAGCCCCCTCTGGGTGAACCCCAACCAATAACCTTTCATTTAGCAGCCAAGACCACTTGCTGTGTGTATCACCAGCACCCCAGCAGCTCACAGACCTGTGAGATGGATGATAGTCAGGATGGAGTGTAGGGAATGTGTTCAGGGTGGGGTCCATGGATAGTGGTCAGAGTGGGATCTATGAATGGAGGTCAGGGTGGAATGCACGGATAGTGGTCATGGTGGGAGCCATGAATTGTGGTATGGCTGAAAGCCATGGACCATGGACGACGGTCAGGATGGGGTACATGGATGGTGGTCAAGGTAGAGTTCATGCATAGTGGTCAGGGTGGGATCTATGGATGGTGGTCAAGACTGGGTCTATGGGTAGTGGAGTCCATGAGTGGTGGTCAGGGTGAGGTCCAGGGATGATGGTCAGGGTAGGGTTAGAGTATAAGAGGAGATGTGAGGGTCACCATGATGAGAGGGTCCAGGTAGTGGAAAACCTGGGAGGTGACAGTTGGGGTGAATGGGTGGACTGTCTCCATAGAGACTGGAGCAGCTAAGAAGGGTGGAGGTCTCGTGCTGCAGCAAAGGTGGAGGGTCAGGTGGTAGACCTTCCAAGGACAGGAGTGACCTCAGGAGCTATTACATCCTATTGGTCAGTGGCCGAGCCTCGAGGGAGCTAAGGCAGAGGAGGAGGGCATGGAAGGGCCCTGGGAAGCCAGATGGTGAGTCTATGTGGCATCTAAGGTCATGTCCACCTCAGAGAATGGGTGAGGGTGCAGTGACCACAGACGCCACAGATGCTCAGGTGATGAGAGGCAGTCACAGGAGAGGCTGGAGCAGAGGGCTTGGGGAGGGGAAACAGGATAGGGGAAATGTTTGAGGGCAGAAGGGGGAAGGGAGGAGAGAGGGGCCCAGAAGTGACCTGGTAGAGCTTAGGGGATGAAAGACATGGGGTGGACAATTGGTCTTGAGGGCACTTGCCTTAAGGGGACTGATGTGAAGGACTGGCCTTGGTGAAGCTGGTCTCAGGAGGCCTGGCCTGGGGACAAGTCTGAGTTCTAAGCAAGTCTCCTGTTTCTGGCAGGGAAGTTTGAGATGAGAAGGGGTAGACAGATGAGTCCTATAAGGGACTTGAGGGGACAGTCCAGGAGCTCAGCTCTGTTCAGCCTCTCTTAGGTGTCCAGCCCAAAGGGGAGATTGGGTACTCTGTCTGCCTCTCCTGTGGCTGGGGGGGTCTTCCTCACTGGGCTCCTCTGGACCCCCCTGCCATGCACCCCATCCGCAGTCCCATCTCTCTGGGGGCTGTCACATGGATTCTCAGGGTGTGTCACCTCCCACTCTGTCCCGTGACACGCCCCAAAACAAGGAGTGGGAGTCAGAGTCAAACCACAGTGACTTCTGCCCCAACAACCACTGCAAGAAAGAGGCCCCATTGTCCCCTCCTGAGGCTTGTTGGGGGCAGAGGCCACGTGCAGCCCCGGGCCTGTGGCCTTCTTACCTCACAACTGTTCACATTCCCTTTCCTTAGATGTTGGAGGAGGCAGATTCTGTGAACAAATCTGGCCCCATTCCACCCACCTGGAAGCCCTGCCAGGTCCCTTGGAGTCATTTATTAAGGTCTGTGTTTTAGTGGATTTGTATTTAACTTGGAGACAGAGCTTAAAAGTTTTACTTCCCTCTGAATTACTGAAACGCTCAATTTTCAGAGTCCCCTTGGGGGGCTAGGCCACAGGAACCTTGTATTCCTTCCTCCTACAGCTTCAGATCTCACAGTCAGATAATCTCCAGGTAAAAGCCACCCATCCCTGAAGTGCTAGAAAGGGAGACCTGTGGCACCAGGCAGACAGTATTACCTGTCTACCTGGAAACCAAAAGGTCATCAGTTCAGCCACCAGCCACTCCACAGGAGAAAGATGGGCAGTGCCCTCCCATAAAGAGTTAGTCTCAGAGACTTGATGGAGGTGAGTCTGCTGATTTGACAACATGAGCTCAGAGTTATAGCTTTTAAGGGGTTCAGCTAGGGTGCTGGGGGAGAGACTGAGCTATCCTCATAAACTCAGCCCTCTCTTCATCTGCCTGCTGCATCCCAGAAAAAAACAAGGTGACGCCCATAACCCCAGCTAGGCCTTGAGCCTGGAGAGTGCTCGGACAGGACGAGCTGGCACTGACCACAGCTGTACCATGCCATAATTAGTCATAGAGTTCCCACATTCCATGTGAGAAACCCAGATTCCATTCATCTGTCAGTGACGCTTGGCTATCGCGCTAAGCTAACAGGGTGTAAGCAGATTTTTCAGACTCTCCTAAGAGACACTCGGAAGAAAGACCTGGTGATCTGCTTGTGACAAGCAGTGAGTGAAAATGCTGTGGATCACAGAGTTCTCAGTGCATAACCAGGCACAGGGAAAGTGCTGGACTGGACAGCCATGGCAGGGTCAACATCACAGAAGCACACAAAGCCAGCTTGCTCTTAGCAGTGCCAGCCACCCACCCAAGCTCTGCCACAACTGTTCAGATTTGCCTTTGGCACAAGAGTGTTTCAGGAATCCCAGAAACCACACAGACAAGCCCTGGAAGGAGCGGGTTCCCTCGGCATCAACAGCCAGGAGGGTCCAGAAAGCAGGGAGGAAGTGATATAGGATACGGTCAGCTTGAAAACTAAGGTGTGCCTGATTCAGGTCATGGACTTTTCAATCATCTGCTACACATCTGAGATCAGGACAGTGAATAAGAACAACAGAAGAAGAATTGATACCTCTGAGGTGTGGTGTTGGAAATGAATACTGCGTATTTAATGGACTGTCATAAGAACAAACGTGTCTTGGTAAAAGCGCAACCAGAGTGCTCCTTGGAGGCAAAGATGGTCACCTTTGTCTCGTATTTTGGACATGTTGTTGGAGAGGCTATTCCTTAGAAAAGGACATCATGCTCAGAAATGTGGAGGGTCAGTGAAAGCGACAAAGACCCCAACAAGGTGAATTAGCACAGTGACTGCAATGGGCTCGAATGTGTCAGAGATGATGTGGTTGGTTCAGACTAGGACGGGGTTCACGTCGTTGTTCATAGGGCCACGATGAGTTGTACTCAACGGCACCTACTGAGCCCTGGCAGCCGGGCACGGCTGGGGACCCGGTCCTTGCAGGGAGAAGAGAAACGCAGTTCCAACAAGGGGATCCTGATGACATAGTTCGTTACTATGCGAGGTCAGCTTGACTTCATTGACCTCACAGCACCCTCCACCCACATCCCACAGGAAGCCCAGCTGTTCTCATAAGTCCTGCCTCCTGGGTTTACCTGTGCTGACGGCTTTGCCAAGGCCTCAGCTATGTGAGTCTTGACAGATTATGGATAATGCTGTGAGTGTGAACTGCACAAGGAGCCCTGGTGGTGTAGTGTTTAAAATACTTGGCTGCTTAACCACAAGGTCAATGGTTCAAACTCGCCAGCTGCTCTTTGAGATAAAGGTGAGACAATCTGTTTCCCTAGAGATTTATAGCCTTGGAAGTTCTGTGGAGTTCTGCTTCATCCTACAAGCTCTCCATGAGTCAGATCAATCGTGCACGTGGAGAACTGTGCTCACGTGGAGCCTACGCGTGGACCTGGGGAGACTCGGTCACACAGGGCGATACGTGGAGTCTACGCGTGGACCAGGGGAGACTCAGTCACACAGGGCGATACGTGGAGTCTACGCGTGGACCAGGGGAGACTCGGTCACACGGTGATACGTGGAGTCTACGCGTGGACCAGGGGAGGCTCGGTCACACAGGGCAATACCGTGTGGTTAATCAGGATGATGCATGTCATCATAGTTGTATCCTTTTACCACACTTAGATTTGGATGCTGAGCGAAAAACGAGGGGCTGGGCTGTATAAAGAAGAATGAGGTATCAGAACTGGAGGAAGACTCATCAACAACTATCAGTGTTCCAACAGCACAACGTGGCTTTCAGAAAATGAAGACTTGACACATTGATTTAAGAGGCTCAAAGACTACAGCCTTACTCTGGATTAAATCTCAACATGAAGAAAATCTGATTCCTTGTACTAATAGGTAATATAATGATAAATGGGAAAACTGGAATTATTAAACATTTCATTTTTCAAAATCATGATTTTAACGAAAGGTTATAGAAAAGTTGGATTTCCACTCATTCATTGTTGCACATTTTCCTCCCTCTCCCTCAGTTCACTTTCTTTAAGAAAAAATATTCATTCCTTGTTGAATGATTGTTGAAAAGATTTCCTTTTACTCAGGTCCACAATCAATACGCATGGAAGTAGCAATCAAGAATCAAAGGACACTTTGCATGAGACAAAGCTGCTGCAAAAGGTCTCTAACATATTAAAAAGGAAATATGTTGGCTTTGAAGACTAAAATGTGCCTGGCCTGAGCTATGTATGTTTAAAAGACACATATGCATGCAAAAGCAGGCAAGGAAAAGAAAGACCGAGAACTGACATCTTTGAATCCTGGGGTTGGGGAAGAATATCAAATACACCATCGACTGCCAGAAAAATTAACAAAATGCTCCTTAGAAGTGAGGACGCTGAGACCTTGTGTCCCGTCGCTCGGACGTGTTTATAGGAGGGCCTCGTCCCTGGAGAAGGACATCACGCTTGGTGAGGCAGAGGGTCCATGAACACATCCTCAGTGGGACAGACTGACCCCATGTCTGCAGCGTGGGTGTCAGAACAGCGGAGCCTGAGAGGACAATGAGACTGGGGAGGCTGCTCCTCTACATCCGTGGGTCCCTCCACAGCACCTCCAACAGTGTGTATCTGTTTACAGAAGGCATCCAACAACAGGACAACAATGCCCCTCAGCAGACACCCTGCTCTGCCCTCCAGCCTCCAGATGCCTCCCATGGCCCGTTTCCTCACACTGTGCCCCCAGCTCCCATCTGGATTCAAGGGGTGTCCCCAGGAGGACAGATGGGTTCCGTAGGAGGGGGCTGGAGACAGCAGGCTCAAGCCCAGTGAGGACCACGTCCTGATGGCCACACTAAGGTGTCTGCACCACCCCTAAGCCTGAGCACCACCTGTCACTGGGCAGGAGCAACTGGCCCTCCCTGACACTGGTCAGCAGCAGCGCTGACAGCCTTTGAGTTTACTGAGGTCAGACTTTGTCTCCACTCTCCACCATTCCTGACCGTAGTGCACAGGGGCCTCTCAAGAGCCCTGCCGTGAGGTTACTGCCCATCTACAGACAGGAAGACTAAGCCCAAGGCCTCCTCTGTGACCCTCCCAGCACCCCTGGCTGCAGGTGAACTGGTTGCCTTCAACTCACCCCCCCACTCAGAGTGGCCCTAGGTGTGTCCAGGCTGAGCTGTGAGGAGTTAGGCAGCAGAGAGCCCGGCCTGGGCCAGCTCCACCTCAGCCTTGAGCCCAGTGAGTGAGTTAACCAGCCGCAGCCCAGGCCTTCTCATGAGAGGGGGAGCGAAACCCGGGGAGGTGCCCCTCCAGCTCCAGAGTAAACAGTGCAGAAACCCCTAAGAGCAAACCCTCAGTCTGCTGCCTCCAGGAGCCCGTCACCCCGCCATCTTTCTTTCTAGAATGTGCTTGGCTTCCCCTCGGGAATCTACAGGAGGGGCAACACTCTCCAGGTATCATCAGGATACCTGGGGCAGGTGGGTCTGGCAGCAGTGCCCCTGGTGGTTGCACCCTGGGTGGCCCTCAGGGAACGGCATTCCCAAGTCACAAAGCTGCACAGTGGTGGGAGCAGCCTTTCACTGGAGCTGCTCACGCTGATCCGGTCAGAACCTCCCTCAGAGCCCTCCACAATGGCCCGTGTTAGGCACCGAGGGTCCAAAGTTTCTGAGCTATCCACGGCTGTGCCCTCATCCAGCCCGTTCTCCACAGAGCAGCCTGAACGGTCTATTTAAAGATTGATTGGACAGTGTGGCCTCGTCTTGAGGTCCTACTCCAGAGCTTCACTCCCATTTAGCCTGGACTCTGGGGTCCTCACTCCGGCTCAGTGTCCTCACAAGGTCAGCTCCCTACTGGACATGCCACCAGCACAACACGCTCCACCTCCTCTCTGCCCCACCCCTTCACTGCCTTCAGTAATGCCATGCGTTCCTCCAAAGGCCATGCCCAACCCGCACCTGCTGGCCTAGGGCGAGCTCTGCCCTCTGAGGGGGCTAATCCACACCCGTGGGGTGAAGACAAGCCCACACCACCGACCCTGAGCACCTGAGATGCAGCGTGGCCAAGAGACACTGTGGACTCATTGTGAAGAGGCCGTTATTGCTGTGAGGTGCTCTGTGCCCTGGCCAGGAAGGCTGACAGCCTGCTGTGGAAAGCAAGCCGTATTAGTCATGCAGAGTTATGTAAATAGGTGGTTAAGTGTTAGGGCACAGCCCCAAGCTCATCAGCTGGAGCCTTCCCAGACCTGGTCGGCCAACCCTGAAACTCAGATGGAACCCTTCTGCTCTGGGAGGGGTCTCTACCAGTGAAAGACGACCAGCCTGTCATTACTAAACTTTTGGTTACGAAGGAATTTTAGAGTCGGCCATCAGCAACTGTCATGAAACCACAGCCTTCCAGAGGAATTCAGCGTCCACCTGGGAATGTGTCTTCACCACGTTTCAGAGCACACGGGCCACTGGCCAGTCGTCTCCAGCCCCCAGCGGCCCTGCAGGGCAGAGGAGACCTGCCCACAGGTTCCCAAGGCTTTACCCACCAAACTGCCCCATCTTGCTGCACATGTCTGACCTCTTGTTCAGCAGTCCAAGGCTCCTTCTGCATGTCGTGCTACGACTCCCAGTGACCCTCTCAACAACACATCAAAGCCTTTTCCAGCCTGCACCAAGTTCATGGCCCCCCCCCCCCAGGTCCAAGTGCATGTTGCCATCACTGTGTCAATCCATTTTGTTGAAGATCTTTGCCCGGTATGATGTCTTTTCTCAAAGACGTTGTTGTTGTTGTTGTGTATTATAGAGTCGGGCCCGACCCATAGATGACCCTCCAGAGGGTCAGGGTTAATCATATTAGGGGAGATTGCCCATCCTTCTCCCACAAAGACCGTGACCATTTAAAAACCACAGACATAAAAAAAGTGACGCTTTGCACATCGGGAGCGCTTTGAGTTGAGGGCATTGGCTCACGATGAACTCACAGCTGTAACAAGCTACCTCTGGGTGAGTTTCTTCACTAACTCCACAACGGTCTTTGCCCAAGAAATAGATTTTGAGAGTAATTCTTCCCATAAGTATAAAAGAAATTAAAAATGTGTTTAGACAACTTGAGTCAAGTGAAGATGAATTTAAAAAACTAAACCAATGTAAGTCAATCTGCTGGAATAACTAGACCATCCTGCGTGCTGGGCCCTGACCCTCTCAGAGCCTTCAGTGGCCCTGGGAAGCAGTGCTCTGTGAGGGAAATCGCTGGAGCGGGGACACAGAACCAACCCGCTCAAGGACAACAGCCTAGCTCCCCAGGAGGCTTTATGTTCTTCCCCAGAGTTAATTTATGCCCCAACCCTTTAATTTCCAATTCCATCAAGACCGAATGCCTGCTAAGCTGAGGGCCAAGCACATTTGAACAGGATTGTAATTGGCGGTAATTGCGTGTTGATACATATATTTATATGAGAAGATTATCAGCAGCTCGTCTGTCAAAATCATGACTTTGAAAAACAAAGTTTCTACCCTTAAAACTGCTTTGCAATTCCATCAACAAATTGCACCCCTCCTTTTTTATTTCCCACAGACCTTTCCTATGCTGAACTCAAGAACTCACAGATGTTTTAAGAAAATAAATGCCAAACTCCGTGGATTTCATTACATAAGAAGAATGGGTGTCTAGCTGTGCCCTCATTAAGAAAAACGACACAACTAAGTGGATTTCCTTGGAACAGAGCCAACAGTATTACCTGTGGCCAACCCCACCTAGAAAAGGCCACACCAAGTTATTCCACTCAAAAGTTGAGAGTTCACAGTCATTCTGGCCCCAATGATGCACCTGTCTGGCAGCTTTCTATAATTTTATATAGCATTAGAGTTGCTGTTCTTGGTTTACAATCTATTAAAGCTGATAAAATTGAAATATAGCCTGCCTGGGTCATAAATGAGTAAAAGCTACACTCAGACAAATGAAGTGCTCAGGATAGAAATATTTACTGCACTTCAGTGAGGGGTTTCATGAAATTGCTCCAGCTCCCACTGCAGTTCTCTGTAATAGCAGCCAGGAGTCCAGCTGTGTTCCATGGATGCCCATGCAGCGGGCGGAATCCTATCCGTAGCTCGGGGCAGGGCAGAGCCCAGAAGCCTCCCAGGCCATCATGGGAAGGTGATTACTCACCAGCAGAAAGGCAAGCTGGGTTCAGGACGTGACGGGCACTCCCTGGGGGCCTGGCCTCCACTTCCTGGAATGTCCTGCTGTACGTCCCCCAAGATGTTCCCTTGTGCTGTGTCTCGGCCTAGGAGTGGGGTGAGGGTCTGACTACGGTCCTCCTGCACTGGGAGATGATGCTGCGTTGAGTCAACACCGATTTTGATGCCTTCAGGTGCTTCATCCATTGGATTAGCAGTCAGGAAATCAAAACACGTGCTGCACTGGGGAAACCTGCTGTCAAGGACCTCTCCAACAGCTAAGCAGCAAGGGTGTCAGCTTAAAGACTAAGGTGTGCCTGCCAGAGGCATGATCTTTTCAAAATCTGGAAGGTGGACGATGAATAAGGAAGACCAAACAAGAACCTGCATTCTGAGTTGTGCTGGGTAAGAGTGCCGAGTATCCCATGGACAGCAAAAATAAAAATTAGTCTTAGAAGAAGTGTAGTCAGAGCGTCCTTCCTTAGCAACAAGAGTGGCTCAACTTCATCTCTCAAGCGTTGAGTATGGAGATCATGAAGATAGCGCAGAACAGCACCAAGAGACACCTAACAAGCAGGTGTGGTAGCACAGGACTGTGATTCACAGTTGTCAGTGTCATCACCAAGCCTTTCTTCCAAGATACCTCTGGGTGAACTTGAACTTTCAGCCTTTGCACCTCCCAGAACTCCTGCCCTAACCCCCACTGTCCTACTCTAGTCTTACCATGGGCAAAGTTGGCAGGAAACCAAGGAAGGACCTCCCTGGGCACCTGTGGGTCAGAAGGAGCAAGGGTTAAGTGAGATCCAGCTGGTTCCATGTGAGGCAGTATCCTGGCAGGGGGTGGGGCAGGGCGGATGCCAACACATGGGCTGATGCAAAAGGAGGCGAGTAACGAGAGTGTATGGTCAGGGAATCGCAGGGGTGGGTGGTGGCCTGCGGCAGGGGATGATGGGGCAGACTGGTCATGCAAGCCTGATAAAGCAGAGAACAGACGTGTGTGGATTGGTTTCTGGGGCAACTGGACACAGGAAGGGACCAGCCTCTCAAGGACTCTTTGGAGTGGAGAATACGACACCTCTGGTGGCCTAGTGGTGAGAAGTTGTGCTGCCAACTCAAAGGCACGAGGTTCAAATCTACCAGCTGCTCTGTGGGAGAAAAGTGGACAATCTCCTCGTGTGTTATTTATATCCTCTGAAAACCCACTGGAGGGCCAACTATGAACTGGTTCAGACTCAGCAGTACATAACAACAAGGGTGCAAATACCGAATCTCCTCCCCTCGCACTCTCTGATCAGCTCATCTTCATTTGAAGAACCCCTGAGCCCCTTGTGGTTGTTAGGTGCTATTGAGTTGAATATGACACATAGCAGTCCTATGAACAACAGATCCGAACCCTGTCCTGTCCTGTGCCAACCTCACTATCTCTGACACACTTGAGCCCATTGCTACAGTCACTGTGTCAACCCACCTGGTTGAGGGTCTTCGTCTCTTTCACCATCCCAAGCACGATGTCTCTCTCCAAGAACAGCCTCTCCTAGTGACATGCCCAAAGTATGTGAGGCAAAGCTTTATCATATTTGCCTCCAAGGAGCACTTTGGTTACACCTTCTCCCTATCTGTTTGTTCTTTTGGCTGTCCGTGGGATCCTCAGCACTCTTCTCCATCACCACAGTTCAAAGACATCAGTTCTTCTGTCATTCTTATCCATCGTCCAGCTCTCAGCACGGTAGCAGGTGATTGAAAAGACCATGGTCTGAATCAGACCTACCCTAATCCTCAAACTATCATCATTATTCCTCACACTCCTCAAGGATTTGGTGAAGTCCCTGACTGCAGACACACAGTGCAATTCGTTTCCTGATCTCCTGACTGCTGGTACCACGTATTGATTGTGATCCAAGGAAGATAAAGACGTTAATAGTTTTCATCTTTTCTCCACTTATCATAATGTTGCCTGTTGGTCCCGTGGTGAGAATTTTTGTTTTCTTGATGTTAAGATGCAAGCCATATTGAAGGCTGTAGTTTTTTTATCTTCTGCAGCAAGTTTATCAAATCTTCCTCACTTTCAGCAAGCAAGGAGCCCCGTAGATCCAGGTAAATTGGGGTGATTGGTCATCCCACCATGTTCCCCTGCCCTGAGCTGTCCACCGACTGAGCCCAACACCAAAAGTTGGTCATCCAGGGCACACAGGGAGCATAGAGAGGGCCCAAGAGTGAGTCCGTTTGTCAGCCAGGGCTTAGGGAGAGTATGGAGAGGGGAAAGTCTAGTTATTCTGAGAGAGCCATTAACTTACTAGGGAAAATACCAAACCCAAATAAAAGGATAACATACACATGTGTCCTCACCAAGATGCCCTGGAGGCACCACAGGCCACGCATTGGGCTGCTAGCCAGGGTCAGTGGTTTAAGCCCCTAACAGTTCAACAGGGGAAGGTGGCACCATCTGCTTCCTTGAAGACCGCAGACTTTAAGCCCTATGGAGCAGGGCTGCTCTGTCCTGCAGGGTCAGCCCCCGTCACTGTGGTCCCCAGGCCAGTGGGTTTGGTTCTCTGGCTGTAAGTACCCACTGCTCTGATCACCACATCTCCCAGTTCTGTCTGCTGCCATCTGGTTATCACTGATGATCTGGAACAATCTGCATGCTCAGAGCCCTTTTCTTCACTTTCTCATTCCCACAAATAACTGTGCTGAAATCAGCATCATTCTTCACTGCTCGTTAAAGTTTCATAATCAGTAATATATATTCACAACCAATGGAATAGTCTGGTTTGGGGTCTTTTTAAAATCACATTTAAATTGTTTCAACTGTATGGAAATTGGAGAATTCATCATCTCAGTAACCTTAGCAAGCTGATCCCCACCCACCTCAGGAAAATGACAAAATCTATCTATCAATCCATTTGTCAGCATTTCGTTGCTGTTATAAATCGGGCTGCAGCGAAAATCCAGTGCAGGTATCCTGAGGAGGTGCCAGGCTTCTCAGTGAGTTCCTAGAACTGAGTGACTGGCACAGGTAGGAGGCTATCTGCTCCCACAACAGGTCCCACACTATCTGCACCATCCCTGTTGGGCTAACACCCATTGTTGCTGTCATCTCATCAATCCATCTCACCGAGGAGCTAAGGGGCAGTCTGGTTCCACTCCTTCCAAGGCAGATTGATTTGTTCTTTAGGTGGTTGGTAGTATAGTCACTATTCTTTGCCACCACCAGAATACGTGTCAGTAGACCCATAACACCAAACCAATTTGGCTGACACAGAAGAATTTCAAGAACAATATATGATCAAGAAGCAATGGTGATGAAGGAGGAAACTCAAGCTACTCTGAAGGAACTGGTCATAAACAAGGCCCCAGAAATTGATGGAATGCCAATTGACATATTTCAGTAAACAGATGCTGCCCTGGATGTACTGATCAAGTTATGCCAAGAAATCTGGAGGACAACTACCTGACCAACTGACTGGAAGATATCTGTATTTCTTTCTATTCCAAAAAGAAGGTGAGCCAACAGAGTGTGAAAATTATCAAACAACACCACTAATATCACATGCAAACAAGATCCTGCTGAAGGTTATCTAAATATATCAGCAGAGAACTGCCAGATCTGCAGGCTGGGGACAGAATAGGCCTTGGTACTAGGGACATCATAGCCAACGTTAGACAGATCTTGGATGAATGCAGAGGGTACAAGAGGAATGTCTGTGTTTCATTGACTATGCAAAGGCTATTTGACTGTGTAGATCACAACAAATTGTGGCTAGCCTTGAGAAGAATGGAAATCCCAGAACACATCTGTGCTCATGTGAAACCTGTACTTGGACCAGGAAGCAGCAGTCAGAATTGAGCGGGGAAACACTGTATCGTTCAGCATCAGGAAAGGTGTGCATCAGGGATGCATCCTGTCTCCATACCATTTCAATCTATATGCAGAACAGATCATTCAGGATGCTGGAATTTTATGAGGGTCAATGTGGCATCAGGATTGGAGGAAGACTCATCAACAACCTGCATTATACAGATGACACAACCTTGCTTGCTGAAACTGAGGAGGATATGAGGCATTTGCTACAGAAGGTCAAAGACTGTAGTCTTCAATATGGATTGAAGCTCAATATCAAAACAAAGATTCTCACTACTGGGCCAATTGGCAGCTTCATGACAGAGAAAACATTGAGGTTGTCCATAACTTCAGCTTGCTTGGTTCCATAATCAACACCATTGGCACCAACAGTCAGGAAGTCAAAAGATGAGTTGGATTGGGAAAGTCTGCTGCCGGGGATTTCTCTAGAATACTAAAGAGCAACAATGACAGTCTGGAGACTAAGATGTACCTGATCTAGGTCATGGTCTTCTCAATTGTGTGCTATGCATCCAGGAGCTGGACAATAACTAAGGATGATAGAAGAAGGATTAGTGCCTCTGAGTTGTGGTGCTCGAGAAGAGCGTTGAACATACTATGGAATGCCAGGAGAACAAACAGGTCTGTCCTGGAGAGAGTGGAACCAGGCTGCTCCCTAGAGGCAAGAATTTTGAAGCTCCATCTCACATACTTTGGGCATGTGACCAGGAGGGACCAGTACTTGGAGAAGGACGTCATGCTTGGAAGGGTGGAGGGACAGGGCAGGAGCAGAAGACCCTGGATGAGGTGGGTTTTCTCAGTGACTGGAGAAATGAGAGCAGATCTGTCGGAGATGATGAGATCAGCTCAGAAAGGAGCCAAGTTCAGAGACAGCATAATAGGGCTGCTATGAGTTGTAGGCAACTCAATGGCACATAACAACAATAAGATAGCCTTGGTATTGCTGATAACCCTAAAATGGTACAAGCGGCACTCAATTACCAGCCAGAAGACTGATGGTTTGAACCCGTCCGTAGACGCCTTAAATACAGACCTGTCCATCTGCGTCCAGCCTTGGCAAACACTCTGCACACACGCAGTCCCAATAAATTGGATTCCGTCCACAGCAACCAATCACAATATGACTTCATTATTTCTATAAAACAGTATGTAAGTATAGTTTAATCTACTTACATTTACCTTCTTTTACTTTTGCTTATTCTGAAACAATTTTACATTTACCAAAAAACACTCAAAATCGATTTTAAGTATTCATACTCAACTGAGAATCTGTCACGTGTGTTTCCTCACTCTTTTGCTCTAAATCTGTTCTGAATCACTGCAGAGCACATTTTTGAATAATGCTCTTTTGTCTATCATTTGTCTGCCGTTTAATTCCACTGTAATGGCTTGCTGCTGTTGTGATGGTTGAAGTTACCGCCAGTGATGTAACTGAAGAAACCAGCCAGCTCGCCCACAGTGGACAAGCTTCAGAGAAGCTTGGAGAAGAGTGCTGAGTGCCCCATGGACGGCCACGAGGACAAGCAGATCCACCCGGAGAAAGCACAGCCAGAGTGCTTCTTGGAGGCAAGAAGGATGAAGCTTCTTCTCATATACTTTGGCTGTATTGTTAGGAGGGGCAATTCAAAAGAGACGAAGACCTTCAGTGAAGTGGATTTACGCAGTGATTGTAGTGGGAGACTTTGAGTGTGTCAGAGACGATGAGGATGGCACAGGATAGGACAGGGTTCATATCTATTGTCATGCTTGACTCTACAGCACTTAATAAACAAGAATAAGGATCTGGTGATCATTTTTGTTGTTGTTGTCGTTAAATGCCTCACGAACTTTACGGACAGCACCAAAACATTTTTCTGACTTACTTCTAGCACATGAGCCTCTCAGGTTGGACGGCACTGAGGTGCCAGGGAAGAGCTGACTCTTTAAAGCAAAGTCTACTTTATTGACATTGTCGTTGTGTACCATAGAGTCAGAACTGACCCATAGACAACCCTCTGCTGATTGTCAGGGCCAGTTAATTCCACAATAGGAGACTGCCCATCTTTCTCCCGCGGAGCAGCTGGTGGCCTCGAACCACGTGCCTTCTGGATTGCAGCTCAGCTTTTTGCCTTTAGGCCACCAGAGCTCATACCTTACTGACATAAATGGAGTAACGTTTTCAGGATCTTCATTTGCTGATGCAGAACAACACAGAATGAGATAAAAGTACTTCAAATATCCATTAATTATCAGAATGTTGAATGTATGCAGCATGAATCTAGAAAAATTTAAGATGTCAAAAATGAAATGGAACACTTGAGAGAGACTAGATAGATAGATAGATAGATAGACAGACAGATAGACAGAAACTGGTCATTAGTGAGCTGATATGATTATTTTGGATTGAACAATCTTATGGCCTACAAGTGGGAGAAGGATGGGCAATATCCTTCCATGCTGTTTGTTATCTGCCTCTGAAAACCCACTGGGAGTCAGCTATGGGTCAGTTCTGATGCTATAGCACACAACAACAGCATGGCTTACTCTGATTAGAATGACAAGAGGAAAGGCATTGCATTCATCTGCAAAAAGTACCTTTCAAGATCGATTCTGAAGCACCATTTATACACCTGTAAGGAAGATAGTTAATACCCCAGATTCCAAAAGTGAAGAAATTGAAGATTTTTGCCAACTTTTGAGGTTTTAAATTAACTAAGAATGCAATCAAAATACATTAATAATTACTGGTTGATTAGTATTTCAAAGTTGAAAACAAAGAAATATATCAGTAGTTGGAAAGTGGGGTCTTGGTTATAGAAATGACACCAGAAATTGCATGACAGAATATTATTATTATCTTATTATTATTATTATCATTATTATACTTTATTTATTTATTATAGAATTTCTTATTTCAAACATCTTTTCTCAGCAGCATAAATGGCTATGTGCCTGTGGGCCTCCCTGGAGGCAACACGCAGAAATCTAACGCACTGTATCTGTGTAAAGCAACATGAAGCAGCTCCGTATCAACCAGCCAGGAGTCCAGAGACTGGCGTGGACAGACCAGCAACTGCTCACGGCAAGTTGTGCTGCTGGCTCAAAGCACTGCCTTTCTCTAGTGGTTTGAATCCACCAACAGTTACCGCCATGTACAGCCGTGGAATCCTGACGGGCACCACCCCAAGTCAGAACTAGCTTGGCAGCGGTGAATGAGTCTGCAGGCACCATCAAGACAAAGTAGAAGGAACATGCAGAGTCATTGAACCAAACAGACTTGGTCTGTGTTCATATTTTTAAGGAGATTGAATATGATTAAGAATCAATAATAATGAATGAAGAAACCAAGTTGCACTAAAGGCATTAACAAAGAAACAAGGTACCAAGAATTGATGGATTACCAGCTAAGATGCTACAACGAATAAACACAGCACTGAAAAGGTTCACCCTTCTGGGCCATGAAAGGAGGAGACCACCGCTTAGTTAGTAGACTGGGAGAGGTCCAGGTCCGCGGCCGGTCTAATACCGGGAGAGGTCCAGGTCCGCGGCCGG
>NW_006399756.1:1376712-1391479 GCF_000299155.1 Elephantulus edwardii | reverse complement strand
GGGAGAGGTCCAGGTCCGCGGCCGGTCTAATACCGGGAGAGGTCCAGGTCCGCGGCCGGTCTAATACTAATAAGAAGGATGCGAAAGAACACAGACATTCCTGAGCAGCAGCATTAGTATCACGTGCAAGGAAAATGTTTCCAGTTATAATTTTTTAATTTTCTTCTTCTTTTTTTTAATTGTGGTAGTACATCAATAGGGAACTGCCAGAGAATCAAGCTGCTATGAGAAGAGCGCCTCGAACGAGGACTGTCGATGCTCATATCAGATGGATCTCGTACAGGTTCCACATGAGCACAGTTAAGTGTCCTGGACTTTTCTCAGCGTTACGCATGATCCATCCTTCTCTGTCCAGTCAGTGAAGCACAGGTTTTCATCCACGTGACCCAACGGTGAGTCACTCCAAGTCAGACCGTCTCCATGGAGGTGAGTGTGTGATCACAAGAGCTGTCCCGCCTTATTTACTTACATCATCTGTATAACCAAAGGCTCTGCTTTCCTATGGGCTCTGGTCCAGTATCTTCATCATTTGTTTTCTTGCTCAGGCTGTTCTAGACGTGGTCAGTGAGCATCCCTTTAAGCTGACTCCCTGCTCCTTTTGGCCCCATCACTCTGCGAGGACAGTCTTGCTTTCTGCCACAGTGAGATAGTCCGCAGTCATCTTGACTTAAGCAGCCTTCAATACAGTCCTCCTGCTTCTCCAGAACAACTGAGTCTGTGTGTGTCTGTGTGTCCTTGTATGTAAAGAGACAGACACACAGCATACATACACAAAGGCACTGTGGTTAAAGACCAGCTGCTGACTAAAGAGATGGAAGTTCGAATCCCCTGAGTGTTCTGGGGAGAAAAGACTTGTCAAGATCATAGCTTTGGAAACCCTGCAGGGAGTTCTGTTCTGTCCTGCAGGATTGATTGGAGTTGAAATCAACTCAAACACACAGGTATACACACACACAGATAGACATAGAACCTTACACTTGTACATAAGTGTCTGTACATGTGGATGGATGCACACATCAGCAACACGTCTGTATCTGTGTCTGTGTCTGTATCTGTGTCTATATCTGTGTCTGTGTCTGTGTCTGTGTCTGTGTCTATATCTGTGTCTGTATCTGTGTCTGTGTCTGTCTGTGTCTGTGTCTCTGTGTCTGTTTCTGTATCTATATCTGTGTCTGTATCTGTATCTGTGTCTGTATCTGTGTCTGTGTCTCTGTATCTGTATCTGTGTCTGTGTCTGTATGTTTCTGTGTCTGTGTCTGTGTCTATGTCTGTGTCTGTACCTGTGTCTGTACCTGTATCTGTGTCTGTGTCTCTGTCTGTGTCTGTATCTATATCTGTGTCTGTGTCTACGTCTATGTCTGTACCTGTGTTTATATCTGTATCTGTGTCTATGTCTGTGTCTGTACCTGTGTCTGTATCTGTATCTGTGTCTATGTCTGTGTCTGTATCTGTGTCTGTGTCTGTGTCTCTGTCTGTGTCTATATCTGTACCTGTATCTGTATCTGTGTCTGTGTCTGTGTCTGTATCTGTATCTGTGTCTGTGTCTGTGTCTCTACCTGTGTCTGTGTCTGTATCTGTATCTATATCTGTGTCTGTATCTGTATCTGTATCTGTGTCTGTGTCTATGTCTGTGTCTGTACCTGTATCTGTGTCTGTATCTGTGTCTATGTCTGTGTCTCTACCTGTGTCTGTATCTGTATCTGTATCTGTATCTGTATCTGTGTCTGTGTCTGTGTCTGTATCTGTATCTGTGTCTGTGTCTGTGTCTGTATCTGTATCCATCTCCCTCTCTGTTTGTGTCTAACGTGATGAGTTCATGCCGTCAGACTGGCACTGTGGCTCCCCGCGGCCCCCTCCTTCACCCTCTGTCCTTTGGTGAAGAGAGCACAGCAAGTCCGTCTAGCTGCCTCTTAACCAGCATCGGGATTCTCACTCCCCCTTTGGTGGTCTGCCATGTCTCCACAGAGCCGACGGCAGTGGATTTATCCCCGCTGACCCTGCTCAGTGTCAGAGCACACGTCCATCTAAGGGGTCAGGCTTCTCTCAGTACTCACTCTTCTGTGCGAGTCCCTGCATGAGATGGATTGACTTAGTGATTGGGTAATGGGGGTGGGTGTGTCAGAGACAATGAGGTTGGCTCAGCATAGAACAGGGCTCAGAGCTCAGAGCTGTTGTCCAAAGGGTCACTATGACTCCCAAGTGATTCAACAGCGCTTAACAGCAACTAACACCAAAGTGACGGGGATCTGAGAAGTAGAGGAGGTTCTGAAGGAGGAAGAGGTCTGGAGAGAGATGAGAGCTGAGTTGAGAGATGGGACAATTAGGGCGCAGGAGGGGCAGGAAAGGGGAGGGTGCGTCAGTATAAATAAATGCCCAGCGTCCCACCCAGCTCAGTGTCGACCTCCATGTCAACAAAGGGAGCAAATGTGACAAGTGTGGCGTGTGCCCCGTGACAGTCAGACCTCTTCTGTCACTTTGGTGGCCTGTCTGAGTCTTCCTAGAATTCAAATGGAAGAACTCTGCTATGTGCCTCAATTTTAAATAAAATATCCTTTTAAGTATTACCATCTTTATAATGAAAACTTTTCTTGTAGATAACATTTAGATTTCTCTCTCTGAGGATGTTGTTGTTGTTAGGTGCCGTTGAGTCGAGCATGACTCAGAGTGACCCTATGAACAAAAGAGCTGAACCGTGTCCTATCCTGTGCCATCCTCTTACTTCCTGACACAGAGGAGCCCCCGGCACAGCCACCGCGTCTGGCCCCTTCCTGGGTCTGACTGGGCAGCATGTCTGCCCCAATGGGACCAAGGCCAGAGCCACAAACACTATCCCGTTCTTGCTTAGCTGCTGTCAGTTGCCATGGGAACAGGCATCCACAGTCATAGGCAGTGCTGTGGGCACCCTTCTCTTCTACCCACTGGATCCTAATCCCCTTTCTGGCCCCCTTTCCAAAGGCGGCCATGCTGACCAAACCCCAGCTGTCCATGAAGGACTTCTGTGACTGGTCAGCCCCTACCTCAGGCGGATGAAGCCTGTGTTACTGTCCTAGGTCTGCCTTCATGCAGTGAACCTGCCTCCATGGCAACAGGCCTGTTGCTGTGGTGATGGTCCTGTCTCCACATGATCTGCCTGTTAGTCTGTTCACTCGGTAAAAACCTGTGCCCATGGTGTTGGGCCAGACTCCACAGTGACAGGCCTGCCCACACGGTGATGGACCCATGCCCACGATGGTGGGCCTAGAGCCGCAGGCTCCACACCCAGCCCAGCCCTATGGCCTCGGTGCTGCCAGCCCCACTGTGAGCATGGAGACCCCATGTCTAGGACCTGTTCCTGGCAGCCCCACAGAGGCTTCAAGGCTTCAAGGCAATCCACCACACCGCACGTGTCTGCCCTCGGTCCTCCTTTGGAGAGACACAGGATTTCAAGATTCTCCTTCTCACAGTCTCACCTGTACAGGTCACCATGAAGGTCACGATGGTTCCCAGCCTCCAGGATAGAGGTGTCCTGATGGCCCAGGATGATCTCTGGTCCCGCCACTCCCCTGAGGAGCAACCACACCCCGAAGGACGAAGCATGGAGAGCTTTCCCGTGCACTGCAGGGGGCCTGGCCCCTGCTCCCTGCAGCCTCTTCTCACTTGGACTTTGGACTCTGTCCAAAAGGGTCCTAATTCTCTCTCCCCAAGCTGTGTCGGAAGCCATCTCCACCTGTATCTGTCACCCCTGGTCACAGACACAAGTCCACATGGGCCGGTGTCATTGCCAATTATGGGAGGCCAGCCAGAGCTCAGCTCCAGGCACTGGGTCAAGCCACAGAGCAGAACCTCCTGTCAGACACCTCACTGCGGGCACCAAAGGCAGAGACTGTGTCCACTACCTCCACGGTCCTATGGGCGCCTGGATCCAGATGTCACATGTCACCTCAGCCATCAAATAACAGCACCTTTTCCCTCCAAATCAGACTCCTGCAGGGAACCTGGCCACCTGCAGCTGGAGAGGAGGTGAGGCTGTGGCTTTACCACAAGACACGCTACCCACGTCCACCCAGGCTTAGCTGGTCAAGAAGCAGGGCAGGGTGGTTATGGTAAGAACTGCCCCTCGGCACTTCAGCAGATCCCAGTGACCAGAGGGGGGCCCACTGCTTGCCCTCCTCCACTCTCCCGCATGGCATCCATTGGCCAAACCAACTATCAATCAGAGGACAAAGGACTATGCGGATTGGCCCTGGAGTCCTGTCCCATAGCACAAGGGGCCCTAGGACTGAGCAGCACATGTGGAACGGGAGAAAGTTTCCAGTGTGATGACTGTCCAGTAGGGATTCAGGGAGTAAGTGGGGAGTAGAAAACAGTAATCTTCGCAACCAAAAAAAATCCTCACAACGGGATCAATAACCAACATCATAATAAATAAAAATATTAGAGCTGTCGAGGACTTCACTTTACCTAAATCCACAATCAACACCCAAGGGAAGAACACACCAGAGATTGTATGATGTGTTTCATTGGGAAGATTTGCTGTGAAAAATGACTCCATTTAAAATGTTGAAGAGCAAACGTATCCTTTTGAGGACTAGGCTATCCCTGACCCAAACTGTGATCTCTTCAAAGACCTCACATATATGCAGGAGCTGGACAATGGATGAGGAACACAGAAAAGGACTGACACCTTTGCATTATGGTGCTGGAGAAAATGCCAGCAGGGCAAACAAACATGTTTTGAAGGAGGAACAGCCCAAATGTTCCTTGGAAAGGATGAAGCATTGTTGCACTTACTCTGGGAGTGTTACAGGAGGAACCAGTCTCTGGAGAAGGACGTCACGCTTGGGAAAGCAGAGGGCTGGATAAGCACAACAGCTGCAACCGTGACTCGCACACAGCAGCTGAGAGGACAGTGCTGGACAAGGCAGTGTGTCCTTCTGTTCTGCACGGAGTCGCCACAAATGACACCTAAAAGCAGGTGTGTCGGAGGGCCCGGGCCAAGGTGCCACCTCTGCAGTGATCTGCAAGTCTGGAGAGGAGCCATCAGGACAGCTTCCCACCCAGTCACCGCCTCACCAGTTACACTCCCAGCCCCCCAAGGTATCTCACCCAGGGCCCATCTGTCACCCAAGCCCCCAGCAGAAGATTCCCAGCACATGCAACTCTGCTTCAGCCCTTGAACTTGACTGACTCAGGTCGTTCTGGACTGGAGACGGCTGGTTCAGGTCTGAACGTTAATTGCTCACTGAGATCTCACAGCAGAGCAAACAATTCATAACCATCCATAGAACCACTTTCAAATAACTGACAGTTCTATTGGCTAACCCAAAGGATTGATTCAGAAAGGAAAAAAGTATAAGGAAAACAGTCATCCGAATTAAAATACATTAAGAAGCATTTCAAGAGTTTGAGGCTGTTAGCAATTACACCTTGCTCGGATCCACAATCAACACTCTTAACACCAGCAGTCAGGAAATCAAAAGACAAATTGCTTCAGGAAAATCTGCTGTCATGGACCTCTCCAGAGTGCTGAAAAGCAATGATGTCAGTCTAGAGACTAAGGTGCACCTAGTTCAGGCCATGGTCTTCTCAATTACTTGTTATGCTTTAGAGAGTTGGACAATAACTAAGGATGACAGAAGAAAAATAGATACTTTTGAGTTGTGGTGCTGGAGAAGAGTCTTGAACATACCATGGACCACCAAGAAAACAAATAAGTCTGTCTTAGAGAGGGTGAAACCAAGTCTATCCTTGGAGGCAAGGATTTTGAAGCTCCACCTCACTTACTTTGGGCATGTAGCCAGGAGAGAGCGATCCTTGGAGAAGGACATCATGCTCAGAAGGGTGGACGGACAGCGCAGGAGAGGGGGGCCCCGGATGAGATGGATTGATACAGTAACTGGGGTGATGGAAGTTGGTATACTGGAGTTAGTGAGACTGGCTCAGGACAGGGAAGGGTTCAGAGCTGCTGTACATAGAGTCACTATACATTGTAGGCAACAAAATGGCACATAACAACAATAACATATTATGATGTGTTTGGAAGCAGGAGTGGCATCCACTTCCTAAACAACGTGCCTCCGGAACTCTATGGACTTTGATAAATGTCAATAGCTGTAGAGGGGCTTCAGGCGTTTTATTCATAGGGTCACTATGAGTCGTGCTTGACTCGAAGGCAATCAGCAACAAGTCCAAGCAGCTCTTATAAAATAAAAACATTTGTCTGAGCACCTCGGGCACAGGCTTGAGTCCTATAGACGTGCTCCTGGGGCCCAGGGTCCTGTCTCTCAAATGAGGAAGGTTTGGTCTCCTCCACGTCTACAGCCTTTTCCGGTCCTGATCTACTTCCGACAGTCGCTACTTGAAACGATTGGAGTGATGCTGTGTCCTGGTTCTTCCCATCCTGTGCCTTAGTCAAGCCACTGCCTTGAGGGCCCAGACTTGTAAAAACAAGACCAATCTTCCAGTCCTGCAACAGGGAAGGGGTCTGTCCATGTCCAACTGTGCCGTCCATGTGTCCCCAAACTGCACAGCTGTCACTCTAGGAGTGTAGTGCTGCAGGAATGTTGTCCTAACAGGACGATGGATCCCATAATCCCAGCACTCAGTCCATCACGCGTGTCCATGCATCAAGACCCCCACCAGCACAGCGGTCAGGTGCTCATGTCATTTCCTAGCCGCTGTCAGGTCCCCTCTCATTAATCTATTACATTTATAACAATACAATTGGAATTAATATCCACTTAGCTTCAAAACAGTTGTCATGTGCTGTCGGGTGAGTACTACTCATTGAGACACTGCTCACAGCAGATCTGAACCGCCCCGTCCTGTGTCATACTCAGTCGCTGACATGCCGGAGCCCGTTGCTGCAGGCTCTGCCTCAGTTCTTCTTGTAGTTCTTCCTCCTTTGCTCTGACAGCCCACCTTTCCAAGACGCAGCCTTTCTCCAAGGCCTGGCCCTTCCTGAGGACATGCCCACAGCGTGTGAGACAGTGTTTCAGCATCTTGCGTCTCAAGGGGACCCTGGTTGGACTTCCCCCAGGAGACCTGCCATCCTTCTGGCCGTGTTTCTCCACAGAAGGCAGCGCTCTCCTCTGACACTCCGCCACACTGTCCAGCTCTGATCATGTGCTTTCTGACACCTTACACCTTACACCTCGCACATCAAGCGCTCTTTAAACTCAAGGTGCAATTGTTCCATACATTTGCCTTTGAAAGAGGAAGAGTTACAAGCCAAAAACAATGTCAGTGGGTTTTGTGTGCATATTTTGCTTCCTGCCAGTCCTCTCTGGAATACCTTCCATTTCAGCCCCCTCTCTCCCTTTGGCATCGCTCTCTGAGCAGGTCCGGCAGTCACGCCCCCTCAGGTTCTGTGAATCTGGGAAAATCTTCGCTTTCATTTTTGAAGGATTGTTTTGTCAGCTTTCGAATGTTTGACTGACAGATTTGTTTGCTTTTTGTTCCTCCACTCGCTTTGCATGTCATCTCACAGGCTACTGGTTTCCCTGGAATCTTCTGGTATTTGTTAAGCATATTTATTCTTTGATTAATCATATTGTTAATCATATTGATTAATTGATTCATTTAATGTGTCCTTCTCTGGCTGCTTTTAAGATTTTCTTTGTCTTTGGTTTCTACTACTTGATTATGAATGTCTTAGTGTGAATCTCTTTGTGTTCATCTTAGAGTTTATTGAGCTGCTTGGATGTTTCTTCAAATAGCTTTCCTAGTTTGAGAAGCACATGCGCACTGGCTCTCTTCACCTGTTTTCCTCTTTCTTTCTCCCCTCCCTTCCAATAGTCCCATGTGCTGTATAGTCCATGATGTCCCAGGCGTTTTGCCCTCTGGTTCTTTTTCTTTCTTTTTGCCCCTCAGTTTTTGTATTTTTGATTCTCCCATATTTAAGGTAACAATTTTTCTGTTTGAATCTGCTATTGAACTTCTCTAGAGAAGTGTCCCTTTAGTGGGAACTGCTCCATGACAGTCTCTCAGTGTTGCTGTAACAGAAATGCTGCATCTGGGGGTTTTAATACTCATTTCCTCATCATTTCAGAGGCCGCACATCCACATCGACGGCAGCAGCTCTGTGGGAAGGTGTTCTGTGCGCTCTGGGGAAGACGCTTTGCTCAACATTTGTGAGGTGGGCTGGCTTGGTTCCCTGGTTGATCACCATATGGTGTGTGTCATCTCTTCCATTCGTCTTTATTTGCCTCTGTGTCTAACCTGCTCTTTTTTATAATCTTAAAAGTGGTCAAGTTTAAAACCTTTTGAAACCCTACACTGATCTGGATCTGTTCACATAAAAATGGAAACATTACTCCTGAAAGCAAAGCTCTGGTGGACTAACTGGTAAGACGTGTGCTGCCGGCCCAAAGGCAGGAGAAGCCACTAGCAGCCCCATTGGAGGAGGAGGGGTCATCTCCTCACTGGAGGAAGAGGGGTTGTCTCCACACTGGAGGAGGAGGGGTCGTCTCCCCCACTGGAGGAAGTGGGGTCATCTCTTCCTTCATGATTTGTAGCCTCTAAAATCCCGCGTGGGGGCCAGCTAGGAGTCGGCCCCAACCAGACAGCAATGAGCTTGAAGTTCTGAAGTTCAATCCATGAAACATGTCAATGTGCTGCTATACTGATGTACTTCTCTCACTCAGGAAAGGCTTGAGGCTCAGGGTCACACAGGTACTGAGCAGGGAGGACAGGAAGGTAGGCCGTCTGTTCCAGAAGCCACGCCGTGTCCTCGTGAGCTGTGCTGTGAGGAGGATGAAGTCTCGGAGTTGCCGTGAGATCATCTGCTCCCTGTTCTCCTTGTTTTGTACCATCAGACGGTCTGTTCTGAAGGCAAGGGCACAGGTGTGCCAAAGGCCAGGGCTGGGAGAAGCTGCAGAACTTTGATCCAGTCAGGGTAAACACGTGTGCTCTGCCCTGGGATTTGAGACCCTGAAAACAGCAGGGGGGTGTCATATGTCATACCAACAAGAAATGTTTCAAAAGCTGACACATTGTCAGTTCTTTGCAGGGATTTCTGTGGGGCCTTTTGTTTGTTTGAGTTATGAAAGGATTGTGTTTCTCTTAAGGAACCAAACAGTTGGTGTTTATCTTCGATCACTTATCACAAGTGTGATCTCCCAGCTGCTCAGTGATTAAAATGTTTGATGATTTCCGTCTCTGTGTTTGATTTTGCCACAGGAGGTGAGAAATACAATAAGCGTGTCCTGTCATGTAAGGAGCTGAGCAGACAGTCTCTCCTTGTCCTCAGCTGCTCCAGGTCCTGCAAGAGAGATGCCTCCTGGGGACTTAGGCTGGAAAAGGCCTTTTAATTGAAGAAGTGGTAACACTTCTTAAGCCGATTAAGTGGTAGTGTGAAATCTGAAAGCAAACATTCCTTGAATGAATTGAATTGTTTCAAAACAGTTTTGTTTGTTTTGTTTTTCTATGGTGTTCCCAAGGCATGATTTGCGTGTGCTGAGCAATCAGAAATTGCCGTTTGCAAAAAAGAACATATCTGGCTCCTTTTCTCTTTGGTATTTACATTGTTTTCGAGTCAAAAGTATCCTGAAAGAAAAGAAAAGCTGAGTAAGGTGGGAAAGGTGGGCTGGGTGGTAAGCCCTCGCTTCGGAACTGCAGGTGCTCAGCTCTGGGTGTGGTGTCCACCTGTGACAACACTATTCGACCCAGGATTTATAACTGACCAGGCCACCAAAGTCGAGTCATTGACAGAGGAAGTCCATCAACACGGTGAACTGACACAGTGACTGCAATAATCTGCATGAACCGGGCGGAGGGTGCAGCTGTTAGGACAGGGTGGTGGGCCTGGCCTCACACGCCTTCAGCCCTCCTTAAAAACCCACACATCACTCTAGGAACTTCACCCCAGCCCCTTCTGATGTCCTGGGATTGCCTCTCACGCTGCCATTATTATCACTCCTTAAATCTGCTGTCAGGGACCTCTCCAGAGTGCTAAAAAGCAACAATGTCAGTCTAGAGACTAAGGTGCACCTGATCCAGGCCATGGTCTTCGCAATTACTTGTCATGCTTCAGAGAGTTGGACAGTAACAGAAGAGGAATCGATGTCTTTGAATTGTGGGGCTGGAGAAGAATCTTGAATATACCATGGATCGCCAAGAAAACAAGTAGGTCTTAGAGAGGTGAAACCAAGTTTCTCCTTGGAGGCTGGGACTTTGAAGCTCTGTCTCACAAACTTTGGGCATGTGGCTAGGAGTAACTGATCCTCAGAGAAGAACATCTTGTTTGGAAGGGTGAAGGAACAGTGCAGGAGAGGAAGATCCCAGATGAGATGGCTTGATACAGTAACTAGGGCAGTGGGGTTAGATGTGTTGGAGTCAGTGAGATTGGCTCAGGACAGGGTAGGCTTCAGAGTTGTTGTACATAGGGTCACTATGAGTCATGGGTGACTCGACAGCACATAACAACAACATTTTTTTTATTCCTAAATGCATCCTTCATCGACACAGTGACCACGAAGAACCACTCAGGTTAGGCTCCCACAAGGCTAAGCGGCAGGACGGAGCTATCTGCCTCAGTGGGTCCATACGTGAGGGTTCCATCTAGCTGATAACCACCCTGAGTCACCCCGCAAGGTGGCAGGTTCTGATAAAGGATTAAAAGGGTCAGCCCGACATGGAGCACCCAGAGATGGAGAGAAGAACCATGTGGCCTGGAGAATCAGAAGTCCTAGCACAAATGTGTCTCAGGTTTACAGCATGCTCCAGCCCATGTCAGCACCATACGTAAGAAGAATGCTGGGCCTACGTGATTTTCCTCACAAGATTGACTGGGACTCCAGGGACATTCAAGTGAATCAAGGAATTCCAGTCTTATTGAAAGTCATACGAGGTGTGGCTGGGAGGACACTATGACAGGCATTCAGCTGGTGACAAACCTTAGACTGCTGTGAGCAGGTCACTCTTCCATTCTGCCACCTCAGATACTGATCCCCCCAAGCTCTTCAGCTCAAAGTCCCCACAGTTATGTCACTAAAACATACAGCACTCCCTATGTCCCAGCATCGCCCCCTGCTTCTGCGATGGCTTGGGGAGGTCTAGAAAACAAGACTGTGTTTTGGGGTACCCCTCATTGATATTCTTTGAATCAAACTCCCACAAACATTAAAACAGTCCTTTGATCCTGCCCAGAACGAAGTTCAGCCTCCCTACATCCTGGAGCAGGATCTGTGCTGAGCTCACCCTTGGCCAAGGTAGGGGGGGTTCTTCTTCAGCCCTTGTGGTCCTCCTGCCAGACCCTGATGTCTTGAGCCCATTTGCACAGTGGATTTGTATTACTAAACAAAGCTGTGGCCTTGGCTCATTCACCCAAGTTCCACGTCTGAGGATCCAGCAAAGGCACACATGGAGTTGTGGTCTACGAAACTCTTGCCGTCGGTGGAATCTCTCCATACCCACGGGGAGAGGTGGTCATCATCAATAATATCCTTGTGCTCACGTTAACATTCTTGCAGCAGAAACCATCCCAGAAAGCATCTTCATTAATGTGTGGGATCTGATATCCTGCTATATTGCAATAAAGGAACAAAATATTCCCCTCAGCCAACTTGCCCCATTAGAAAGCCTTTATGCCCAAATCAGTTTAAATTTACTTTTTAATTATGTACATTGCTTTCCTATGTGAAGCTTCTGACTAGAAATATGTATCTCATTTTACTTTATGTTATTCAATTGACCCAAACACAAAGGCATTTTTCTTAAATACTGAATGCTCATGTACCTTTTTAATTAAGGCTTAAAAAGCTCTTAATTAAAACCATAAATCATAGACAGCCATTTCTATCTGAACAATCTTACACACGCCCTGACCTTGTGTACCTTCGTGGTGACCCTTGAGATAACGAGTTGAGAAAATGGCTTTTACACTTCATTGGCATGGACACAGCCGGGACAGGCTGAGTGGTCAGATTCACGACTGGCCTTTATCACTCCCGAGCGGTCATGGCCACCGACAGGGACCTGGGCAGACTTTGCGGGCCCTCAATCCAAGGACATGTACCTCTCACAGGCCTCTCCTCATCTTCTCACTCTCTCTTCTCCCTGGACCGGCTGCTGTGTGAGGGTCATGGTGCTCTTCTCTGAGGTGGTTCAGCTTCAATGGAAGTTCTAACATGTGTCAGAAAGAATAATTTCTTGACATTTAATAAATTAAGACGTGACCCACAAATTCTCATCTTCAGTCACTGTTTGAGGTGTAACTGACATTCAATAAAGTGTTTATGCACCTCAACAAGAAAACGGTAAACAACCCAATTGCAAATGTGCACAGAATATGAATGGACACTTCACCAAAGAAGAAATTCAGATGGTAAACAAACACATGAAAAAAATGTTCAAAATCCCTAGCTATCAGAGAGATTGGGAGCTCTGGTGGCCTAGTGACAAGAAGCTAATGGTGCAATGCCAAAGGCACACGGTTCAAATCCACCAGCTGCTCCACAGGAGCAGGACGGGCACTCTCCTCCCGTGCGATTAACTGCCTCTGAAAACCCCCCGGAGAGTCAGTCCCAATCCTGCAGTACACAAAAACAACAAGAGAGCCATGCAAATCCAAACAGCTATGAGATTTCATCTCACCCCAGCAACAATAACAAAGTTCAACAGAGCAGCAAACAACAAATGCCGGCTGGTGAGGCTGTAGAGAGATTGGAACCCTATTCACTGCGGGTGGGACTGTAAAATGGTGCGACCACTACAAATGAGGTCTGGAACGTTCTCTAAAAGTTGAAAATAGAAATATCAGTTGACCCAGAAATTTCACTGCTGAGAATATACCCTAAAGAAACTAGAGCCGCCACCCAAGCAGATGTATGCACAACCACATTTATTGCCACACAATAGCAAAAAGGTGCAAGCAACAAAGTACCCATCAATAAATGAATGGATAGAAAAACTGTGATATAGCCACTCAACGGAATGCTATGCGGCACTGACAAATAATGAACTCATAAAACATTACACAACATGCATGACCCTGGAGGACAGTATTCTGAGTGAAATACCTCACTCACAAAAGGATAAATACTGTGTAAGACCACTGTTACAAAGCAAGACTGTCATGGAGGGTGGTGGGCAAAGTAGGTAAAGAGTGAATAAATAATGAAAAGTGCATTGGAACCGATGAAGGAGAGGACTACTTGGAAGGAATCTATTACGAGCCATTATTTGTATGACAACAGTCCAGAATAACAGGTGCCTTGCAAAGTGGACTGGGGGAGGTGCAAGTGGGGACGGAGGAAATTGTGCAACAGTGAATGAATGAAAATTCAAGTTTTCTGTAAACTTTTATTAAAATCACAAAAATATAAACACAGTGTCTGTAGTTAAAGTGTACAAACGAGAAGCTTTGAAACATGTATAAGTCCATAACACCATCATCAAAGTCAAGTCCATGACAGCATCATCTAAGTCAATTCCGTAGTCATACTCACTCTAACCCACAAAAATAGTCCTTGCCTTAATCCTTCCCACCCTCGGGAATCCCTTAGGAATATCTTGGGAATTCTTGTTACTTTTCCTGTCGTAATTGCGTGGTATTGCTGTAACAGAAATGGGTCATTTTAAGGAACTGACATTAATTTACACTTAGTTCAGGAGGCTAGAAGCTGAACTTTAAGGTTCTAAATCTAACGTAGGGATGGCTGCCAACTCTGTTGTTGTTGTTGATGTTATTGTGTTGTAGTTAGGTGCCATCAAGGTGGCCATGACTTCTAGTGACCTTAGGAACATCAGACTGAAACTCAGAGCTGCACCTCCCTCACCGTCTGTAATATACTCATGTCGTTGCCACTGAGCCATTCCATCTCATTGAGGGTCTTCTTTTAGACATTAGAACTAGTGTACATGTATATTTCACTGTGGCTTCAACCTTGGTTTTTCCAAGTGACTGTTGTTATTTTTGTTGCTCTGACTGTCAAGTCAGAATTGACACACCTGACCCTCCAGAGGGTTTTCAGAGGCAATAAATTGCACAGGAGAAATCACCTATCTTTCTTCCCCAGAACAACTGATAGATTCAAACCACATGTCTTTGGGATGGCAGTACGGCGCCTTACCACTAGGCAATGACTAATGATGTACGATGTATTTTGTGTGATTGTTTTCTATTTTGTATTGTCTTTGGATAAGTATCCAAGTCTTCTACCTCTATGAGTGTGTGTTGTTCATTTTTCTATTACTGAGTTTGAGAATTCTTTTGGTTTTTTTTTACTTCCTGGGCACAAGTCCTTTATAAGAGCAGTCCCTTGTAAATGTTTTTTCCTAGTCTACACTTTATCTTTTTGTTACGTTAATAGAGTCTTCTGAAGAAAAGACATTCTAACTTTTGATGAAGACCAATTAATCTTTTTATTTAATTTTCCTTTATGGATTACACTTTTTATGTCACATTTTTAAAATTCATGCCTATAATTTTCTCTAAGCATTTTAAACTTTATATTTAAGTCTATAATTCTTTTTTATTTAAATATTGTGTACATATTACGATGGGAAAGTCTGCTGTTAGGGACCTCTTCAGGGTACTGAAGAGCAATGGTGTCACTCTGGAGACTAAGGTGTGTCTGATACAGGCTATGGTCTTTGCAATCACTTGTTATGCGTCAGAGAGCTGGACAGTGACTAGGGAGGATAGAAGGAGAATTGATGTCTTTGACCTGTGGTGCTGGAGAAGAGTATTGAATATACCATGGACTGCCAAGAAAACAAACAGATTCATCCTAGAGAGGGTTAAACCAGGCTGCTCCTTGGAGGCAAGGATTCTGGGGCTTCATCT
>NW_006399756.1:1352127-1376502 GCF_000299155.1 Elephantulus edwardii | reverse complement strand
ACTTGACGGCACAAAACAACAACAACAAACAATGGTGTATGGCAATTTCTTCCTGGTAATCCCAACTGGCTTTACTCAATGTATATTAAAGCTCTGCTGTCAGGTGCATAAGCATTTGAAATTGTTATAGTCTCTTAATAAATATACCATTTACCATGACTTTGAGCTGTGGTGCTGGAGAAGAGTGCTGAATATATCATAGACTGCTAGGAGAAAAAACAGGTTCATCCTAGAGAGGGTGAAACCAGGCTGCTCCTTGGAGGCAAGGAGTCTGAAGATTCGTCTGTCATACTTTGGGCATGTAGTCCTTGGAGAGGGATATCATGTTTGGGAGGGTGGAGGGACAGCACAAGAGAGGAAGACCCTCGATGAGATGGATCAATTCAATGATTGGGGTAATAGGAGTAGGTGTGTCAGAGACAGTGAGGTTAGCACAGGATAGAGCAGGGTTTAGGGCTCTTGTACATAAGGTCGCTATGAGTTGCAGGCAACTCGACAGCACATAACAACAACCGCCACCATCATTGTGAACTTAAGTTCTTTATCTCTGACAATGTTCTTATTTCAAAATCTGCTTTGGTATTAATACAGTCACTCAACATTTACTTTTTTAATTGTTACTAACATAGAAGATATTTTTCCACCATTTTACTTTTACCTTGTATCTGTCGTTATATATAAATGCTTTTTTAAAGGGTAACATATAGTTGAGTGCTGCTTTTTAAAATCCATATTGCCTATCTTTGTTTTTTTTTTAAATTAAAAGGGTGGGGGAGACTTTTGAGAACCCCAGGCAACATCTTGGCTGCCCCTCCAGGATGTTTCCAAGGCTGTAAATCACACAGACAGAGATTTGTCCATTTTTCTGCCTTGGGAGTGCTAGTCAATCTGTCCTTACTGATGTTTCTCTCCAAGGACTGGTCCCTCCTTGCAACATGTCCAAAGTATGTCAGACGAAGCTTGTCAGAATCCTTGCTTCCAAGGAACAGCCCAGTTGCACCCTTTCTAGGACAAACCTGTTTGTTCTCTTAGCAGTCCATGGTATATTCAACACTCTTCTCCAGCACCACAGCTCAAAGGCATCAAATCTCCTTCTATCATCCTTAGTCAGTGCCCAGCTCTCTTATGTATAGCAAGTAATTGCAAAGACCATGGCCTGTATCAGGCACACCTTAGTCTCCAGAAAGACATTATTGCTCTTCAGTACTTTAGAGCATTACATGGTTTAAATTCAAAAAAAGGTAAGTGTGAGGGTTGTATCCTCTCTCCATATATATTCAATGTGTATGCTGAGCAAATAATTTGAGAGGCTGGACTTTATGGAAAAAGAATGTGGCATCAAGATCAGAGGAAGACTCGCCAACAACCTGCATTATGCAGATGGCACAACCTTACTTGCTGAAAGCAAAGAAGACTTGAAATGTTTGCTACAGAAGATCAAAGACCACAGCCTTCAATATGGTTTACATCTCAACATCAAGGAATCAAAAATCCTCACCACCAGCCAATAGGAAACATCTTCTTGTTGTTGTGATTGTTGTTATGTGCCATTGAGTCACCTGCAACTCATAGTGACCCTATGTACATTAGCTCTGAACCCTGCCCTATCCTGATCCAATCTCACCATCTCCAAAAGACCTAATCCCATTTCTCAATCACTGAGTCAATTCATCTCATCCTGGGTCTTCCCCTCTGCTCTTCCAACCATGATGTCCCTCTCCAAGGACTGGTCCCTCCTGGCCATGTGCCTATAGTATGTGAGACAGCTTCAAAACCCTTGCCTCCAGGGAGCAGCTTGATTTCACCCCCTTGAGGATAGACCTGTTTGTTCTCCTGGCAGTTTAAGGAATGTTTAACACTCTTCTCCAGCACCACAACTCAAAGGCATTGATCCTTCTTCTATCATCCTTAGTTATTTGTCCAGATCTTGGATGCATAGCAAGTGATTATAAAGACCATGGCCTTTACCAGGTGCACCTTAGTCTCCAGACTGACATCATTAGATCATGATGGATGGAGAAAAGAGTGACATTGTCAACTGTTTCATCTTGATTGGATCCACAGTCAACATTCTTGATAATTTCAGCAGCTAAGAAATCAAAAGATGTGTTGCATTGGGAAAATTTGCTGTCAAGGACCTCTTCAAGATGTTAAAGAGCAATGAAACAATGATGTCAATTTAAAGCCTAATGTCTACCAGATGTTAAGCCATGGTCTTTTCAATCACTTGCTATGCATCTGAAGTTGAACAATGAATAAGGATGACAGAAGAAGAATTTATGCCTTTGAGCTGTGGTGTTGGAGAAGAGTACTGAATGTCCCATGGATGGCCAAGAGAACAAGTAAAAATATCCTGGAGAAATTGCAGCTAGGGTGTTCCTCAGAAACAAAGATAGGGAAGCTTGGTCTCACCTGCTCTGGGCATGTTGTCAGGAAGGACCTGTCCTTGAGAAGGGACGTTATGCTTGGAAAGATAGTGTCAACAAAGATAAAAACTCCTCACTGAGGTGGGTTCACATAGTGACTGTAGCAAGGGGTTCAAACAGAGCCGAGATGAGCTGGAGGATGGCATAGGATGGTGAAGGTTCGGAGCCGCTGTTCACAGGGTTCAACGAGTTATAGTCGACTCGACGACATAAAACAACAAACAAGACAAGAAACCTAGTTCTCCACTTGAGCCATTCTGGCTGGTGGGTCAGGGTCTACACGCAGTAGCTGATCAGCTCTGGGAGCTGTATTCACTTCCTTTCTCCATCCTCAAGTGGTTCTCTCATGTGTGTGTTGATAGATCAGAACCTTGACACGTCACGTGCCGTCCTCACAATCTCCACATGCCGAAGCCCATTGTCATACTCACAGGGTCGATCCATCTCATCGGGGTCTTCCTCTCTGCTCCACCTTCCCAGCCTCATGTCTTTTGCCAATATTAGCCCTCTCTGGACACCGTGCCCAAGTATGTGACAGGAAGTTTTAGTACCAGACTTGTTTGTTCTTTCGGCAGTACATGGAATATCAATATTCTTCTCTAATACCGCAACTCAAAGGAATTAATTCTTCTGTCATCCTTACTCACTGCCCAACCTTCAGATGTGTAGAAAGCAATAGAAAAGACCATACTTTGATCAGGCACGCCTTGTGCCCTACCCTGTGCCGTTCTCATTCAAGCATTGTGCCTTGTCAATTTTAGCTGCCTTGGTCTCCCTAGGCTCCCAGCTCTGTCTCCTCAACTTAGGGAGACCACTGGAACACACCTTCCCTGTACTGTAGTCTGGAAATAACAGACAATGGGCTGGAGAAATTGTAGGGGCTCACGTGGTTAATTTCTTGTTTCTCAAAGGTCACCATCCTTTGCTACCTGCTGTGATAACTGGGGGAAACGACGCAGAGAAGTATTAGTACTTACAGTGTGGATTCAGCGTGCAGGTGGAGCATCTAAGGAGTCAGAAGGCGCTCAAGGGAACAGTCAGGAGCTGGGGCTGCATCTCGAAGTCATCTCCTAAGGGAGCAAGTAGAGCTGTGAGTGGTGACATTTACAGGGGGCCCAAGGAGTCCCTCTACCAGGGAGTCTGTCGGCCTCTCTATTCTGCTCTCTTTCCTAGCTGAGTGACACTAATGACCAGACAGAGGAGAGGAAGGCGAGACATCCATCTGTAGGTTACTTTGTAGGACAGGTAGACTGAGGGGCTAACAGCAGAGGTGACTCACGGACAGTTCTGAAAAGAGTGAACAATGCAGGTTATGAAAGTCAATGCATGACAGAGATTCCAGGGAAAGATGCGTGCCTTTCAGATAACACCGTGAGAAGCATTTCTTCTGTCTTCAAAGCTTCAGCTATGAGGATGTTCTCCATGGGTCACTGAAACATAAAAACCAAAACACTGGAAAGTGTCCCTTAGTGCCCAGCAGCAGAGGATGCACTCATGGACATGGGGTGGTGAATTCCCCCAAATGACACTGTGGAGGCATGTGCGACGTAGTGGGAGGCATTTGTGGTGTGGGATTAAGAGGTAAGTCAGCACTTTCATTGATGAATGCGTACACTGGACCACCTAGCCAAAGTTGTTGTTGGTTGCCATCGAGTTGAGCATGACTCATAGCGACTCTATGAGCAAAAGTCCTGAAGCCTTTCTATAACTATCGTCATTTATCAAAGTTCATGGTTTCCAGAGGCGTGTTGTTTAGGAAGTGGATGCCACTCCTGTTTCCAGACCCAAGTTATGACTGTTAAATTCATCCCAGCTCACAGTGACAACACAGAACTGTCCTGAAGGGTCCCACGGTCACCAGTTTTTGTGGATGCAGACAATCACATCAACAGGAGATTCAAGCGATGACCTGTTGGTTAGCTTCTGGGCATTTATACCACGGTACCACCAGGCTCCCTAGATGTAGTTACCGTGTGCCATTGAGTCAGAACCAACTCAGAGCTGACCCCACAGTGGGTTTTCAGAAGCAGACGATCACGTGAGAGAAGATTGCCCATGTTTCTCCCTCAGAACGCCTGTCTGGTGGGTCCACTATGTGTGAAGGTAAACTCTGGATCCTAACATACAAATAATTCCATCTTCTTATTCTGTTGTGCCATTGATGTGCCTGAAACTCATAGTGACCTACATACAACAGCCCTAAACACTGCTCTATCCTGTGCCAGGTTTATTGTCTCTGATACATCTACCCCCATGACCCCAGTCACTGAACCAATCCATCTCATCAAGGGCCTTCCTCTTCTATGCTGTCCCCCCACCCTCCCAAGCATGACGTCCTTCTCCAAGGACTGGTCCCTCTTTGCAACATGTCCAAAGTATGTCAGACAAAGCTTCAGAATCCTTGCCTCCAAGAAGCATCACAGCTTCACCCTCTCTAGGATGAACCTGTTTGTTCTCCTAGCAGTCCACGGTATATTCCATAATCTTCTCCAGCACTAAATTCCCCTTTTCATAAAATAAATGTTCTATTTTCAGTGAGAGAGATTATTAAAAAGTTTTTAATATTGTTTCTGAGTTTCTCTTTTTTAACAGTGAGGGAGTCATTTACTGCTGTTGTCCAGCGAGGGTCAGTCAAAAGGTGGAGGCAGACAGATGCCCATGTATCCAGCCGTGACCTTGGCGCCACACAGACAGGTGGCCGTGGGCCAGCCAGGCAACAGCAGTCGCTCTGCTTTCATCAGGATTGTGTGGAAATTTGCATTTTCTCTGGACCAGCACCCTGTGGTGAGGATCATGTTTCATAATGCCAACAAATGTCTACAAATAACTCTGGAGGCAGCGTTCTCATCTCAGCGGCCAGCGTGAGCTGTGGGCAGCCTGTCTTCACAGCCCGCATTTCACTGTTAGAGCTGCCTAGCTGAACTAAAGACACCATCTCCCAGTGACCACAGAAGGCGTGAGGGTGCCCACCACCCACCACACATCTCATCTCACCCGTCATGTCTTACACGGAGCTGAGGGCCGGGTCATCCACTGAGTGGGAATGTGGCTCTGAGCCTGAGTGCCCCCTTCTGTGTCCATTGCCCCTGTGAGCACATCCTTGCCCCTTGTGGTCAGTCCATAAGTGGGTTCAGAGCTCGCCTCCACAGTCTTCTCTGTGGCTGCCACAGCTATGGCGATGCCTGGCTCAACAGAACACAATGTCCCAGTCCCTCACCACCTCCCACTGGGATGCCTGGCTTAAAGGAACACAATGCCCCAGTCCCTCACCACCTCTCATTGGACCATCGCGTTTTTCACTAACTAATTTTTAGAAGGACAGTCGCTGGTCTATTAATAAGACTTTCCCCTGCATATTTAAGAATGTGTAGTCAGAAAGAGCATGGGCTTCTGTTCTTTAGTTTTACTTTAGTGGTGTTGCTAACTCAGAGACTTTGCTTCTCTGCTGGTTCAAATCCACGAGCAACTCCATGGAGAAAATGGACACTCACTCCCGTGCCACTTACAGCCTCAGAAACCCACTGCAGGGTCAGGTGTGGCATGAACTCAATGGGAGAATGAGAGGGTGAGTGAATCAGGACGATGAGAAAGGAACAGAGCAGAGCACGCAAAGTGTGAAGTCTTTTTCATGATTTCAAAGCTGTTTGTGCAGCAGGTGAAGGTTGAGCCGTACCAACCTGGCCTCCTACTGACAGCTGTCACACAGGAAGTCACTGCCACATGGCTACGCTGCTAAGGACACCTGTGATGGCCAGCCCTGTATACAAGTGTGTGCCTGTGTCCCTAACCGTGTCCCTCAGGCTGTCACCCCAAAGAGCCCTGTCCTTTGAGTAAGACCCTCCCTGCCCCTCCCACTACCTTCCTGGGACCCCAGCTCCAGCCCATCTGATGGTGGAGGGAGGGGGCTCTCCTCACCTACTCCCCCTGTTCCAGTACAGCGGAGATGAGCACCTCAGTCAGGAGACATGAGGAGGCACCTTTACAGTGAAACGTGGGTGGAGGCACCTTGAAACCAAACTTCAGAGAAACGGCCTCTCACCGGACAAGTTGCTGACACCACAAGCTGCAGGATACCCACGATCTGGAGGAGAGTCCGCTAACCAGACTACACACCATCCACACTGCACACTGTCTACGCTGCACACTGGCCACACTGCACACTGTCTACACCGCACACTGGCCACACTGCACACTATCTATACCACACATTAGCCACACCACACACTGTCTACACCACATCCTGGCCACACTGCACACTGTTTGCTTTGCACACTGGCCACACTGCACACTGTCTACACTACACACTGCTCACTGTCTACACCGCACACTGTCCACACCGCACACTGTCTACACCGCACACTGGCCACACAGCTGATTTCAAGGGACAAGGCTGATGAGGGTGAAGGCCGCCCCCTGCTGGACACTGGTGCACTCCTCCCTGGCCTTTGAGTCATGACGCCTGGACAGAGGATTGTGCTTTAACGTGTCCACCCTCAAGTTTACTGACAAGTCCTTGGTGACATAATGTCACCTTTGACAAACCTCAGTGTGCAGGACACTTCCCACGTGGCGAGGGGTATGGATAGTAGTCAGCCCTTACGTCACCGTGGTCCCATGAATGGTGAGTTTTCACGCTGACCCTGCATCTTCACCTCCAGCCTGCTGAATGGGGACGGTGGTCCTTCCAGTCCTGCCCCAGTCCTCAGGCCCGCAGACAGCTCAACCTCATCTTCCTTTCCTGTCCCCGGTCCCAGCCGGCTCTTGGCCAGCCCCACCTGCTTTCTCTTCCTGTTGACATAATGAGAACACTGGACCCTGTTCTGGTAAAAGCCAGCAGTTCCATACTGATGCCCAGGTGTGGACATACAGTCTGCAGCCAGCACCGCCCTTCACACGTGATTTGTCCAGTCCCCTGAGGGTCATCAGTGGGTGGGATTTGAGGGATGATAGGATGCAGCCAGCAGCCCAGGGTGCCAGTCCCTCAAATGACCCTCTGTGGGATGGGCACAGGCCCAGTGACCTCTGTCTGGGAGGAGGCAGGGGTCCTGTGCCCTCAAACCAGCCAATCCCAGTGGCACAAGCCTGTGGGATGATGCTGGATGGTTTCAGTGATGCTTCTGCACTTGGATGGACCAGGGACAAAGGCCTGCTATGGCCCAAAAGGCCCTGTGGTCACAAGCGTCCCGTTCACAGTCAACTACGAGGATGATGCTGGCCTGGGGAGCACGAGGCATGGCCATGAGCAGGGACTGACCTCCCAGCAGCCAAACAAGTGATGGCCAAGAGTCCTAGGTAGTCAGATGGTTAACATGCTCTGTCACATAAGGCTCGAGGTTCAAGTTTACTCAGAGGAACCTCAGAAGAAAGACCTGGCAAACCACAGAGAGCCCATACCTGTGGTCAGGACTCTGTGCAGCACACACGGGCCACTGTGGGTCAGGATGGTGACCCCAAGGGTGTTCTGTAGCCTAACTGCCTGTACACAATTCCTCTTGAGTCCTGTGCAGCCCATGTGTTTCATTATGGGTTCCCTTATATAAAATTGAAGTCCTGGGCTTGTCCTCTGTCTTTGAGTTGAGTCCATTGGTACAGTACGTGCACCATGTAAGTTGGAACCAGCTTGATGGGAGTGGGAGGTGGGTTTACTTACTGATTATGAAAATGTGTGGGTGCATTAAAGTCAGGGGCACAGCCTGTCTGATCAGTGAGTGTGTATGAGGGCCTGTGGGTGAGAAGGCTGCCTCGAGGCCACACATCTCAGTACCAGGGATTCTACTGGACAGGGAGAGGAGGACAGACTCACTTCTGTTTCTGAATCATTCGAGGAGATTGTTGTCACAGCCCCACCCTCTCAGCCCTGCGGTAAGACAGGCAGATAGGAGCAGGGGCATGTCACACATCTCGTGGGGTGGTACCTCTCAGGGCCTCGGGCCCCATGCGCTGGTGAAGCTGGTTCAGAACTGCCAAAGGCTATGTGTGAATTTCATTCAGATGTGTAAAAATCCGCTGACTGGTAATTTTTAAAAATTGTATTTAGAGGGTAGCAGCCAGGCAGCAGTACATGGAGGATTTTTATATAATTCAGTAAGCATGTACTGAGGACGCAGAGAATCTCAAGAAGTCTCTGCCCGATCTAGAAAAGATTCTACAAAGTTCCACACTGATGTCCATTTAGCTTTCAATGATATAATTTCAGAGATATTTACATATACAATCTAAAGCCAACATTAGGATGGAACTTTATGGTCTTCTCGAGACAGGTGAGAGATTTTGTGTGTTTAAAAAATACGTGCAGACTATGCTTCTAAGTGTTCGCTGCTGCTGGCTGGTGTCTTACAGGCTCCTGCCTCCCAGGCTCACTGCCGGTCTGCACAGCATGTGGTTGCTTCAGATCAGAGCCCGCGTCCACTGGGGCCTCGCAGGCTCACCTCCTGAAGCACAAAGCCAAGCCTTTCCTCTTAGCCCATCTTGGTCTGGAAGCTTCACTGACGCTTATTCAGCCTCACGGCAACAGGAAACCCCCACCTCAGGGGCTGGCGTTCCTCATGAGACACGCTACCGGGATGGAGCTCACATCCCCGGTGTGGAACCTCCACTGCCCGCTTCATAATCCTACATCCTACCCAAACCACTGCCACCACACCCATCCTGACCTGTCTTGGCCTCCCCTCCTGGCCCTAGTCCTCCAACCTGACCCGTCTGAGTCCCTGTCCTGGCCCTCCATCCCAGCCCCCCAGCCTGGTCCCCCGTCCTGCCCTCTAACCTGGCCTTCTGTCCTGACCCATCCTGATCCTCCAACCTAACCTGTCCCAGCTCCCATGCTGGCCCTCCACCCTGGCCCTCCATCCCAGCCACCCCCCGTACTGGCCCCCCGTCAGTCTCTGAGGCCAGAAATGTCTACAGAGCAGCTGCCCATCTTTCTCCCCAGGACTTGATGGCAGGTTCAGACCACTGGCCTTTCAGTGCACAGCTCAGTATACAATGTACCACACTAGAGGGGTTGAGGGACGTTTTTCTAAATGTCCCTCCAGTCTGAGAGCCGGCTCTTGCCAACCTGGTGAGCATCCCTCCCACGGGAGCAGAGATAGTTCATACATGGTGTCCAGCTGTCTTGAATGGGTCTAGATGTCCCCACCTGGCCCCCATCATTGCCTCTCAGCCACCACATGCTGTCATTGCAGCCACAGGAGGGAAAGGGTGACCCACATCTTCTGTCCCCATCAGGGCCCTCCAGGGGGGGGCTGTGTCTTGTCCTCGGGAAAATTCATGATCTACAGAAAATATGTTAACTTTATGGAACAAGCACCTCAGGACCAGGGAGCATCAAAGGTGGGTGTGATTGTGCGTGTGCTGACACGTCACACACCCTCCTCGGGGTTTTACAGACTGGCAGATGCACGCCCTCGAGGAAGTGCCTACTCGCGGTGGGGAGGCGTGTGGAACACCGAGGGCAAGGGCTGGGGGCACAGTGACGTTCGAGGGTCAAGGGAACAAAATGTGATCCCTACAAGATCAGGATTTCCCCTTGGCTGTGAAGCAGAAGTCCCCCCAGTCCTCAGCCTTCACATACCACAGGGCAGGATCTTACCTCTCTCTGTAGACTCACCTTTGCCCCAGTCTCCACATGCCCTATACATCACCTGTGTTCAGTTGCAGCCACACTTAACTTGTACGTTTGTTTGCACAATAAAATGAAATAAAGCACATTCATTATGCATGAGCTTTGGAAGATTCCACCGGCTTCTAAAAGCAATACCACGTGCCCAATCTTCCCAGTTTATGAATCATGGCAACTGGGAAAAGCAGCACATGTTGTTGTGGACGAGGGATTAGAATTTCCCCAGGAATCAGACTCTAGGCAGCCAGAAGCCCCCAAGATCCAGCAGCATCATCGCCCTGTGCCTCAGACGTCAAGACCAGAGGCTAAAGGCAGTGATGGTAGGGAAGCCCTGTACACGCCCTGCCTCAGCCTCCCAGTGTAATCTGAGCACAAATACCATAAGGGGGGCTTTGAAGAGCAGGGCTTTCCTGTCTCAAACTCTGCAGGCTGGCATTCAAGACAGGGCTCTGTCTCCAGGGGGTCCCTGCCTGGGTGGGGCCACAGGTGCTCCTAACCTTGTAGATGGGCCTCCACGTGGCATCAAGCCCCACATGTCGCTTCTGGACCTCTCCATTGTGAGGTCACATAAAAAGGATCAAGTCAGGACCTACCAACTCTGGTGTGGCCTCATCAAAGACCCCCAAAGAAAGCCGTATCTCCAGGGAGCCATATTCCAGGGGCAGGCTTTGGATGCTGAGACACTGGAGGAAACGTTCAGTCCGTTCACTGCTTGTTCCGCTCACCCAAGTTTCTACTAAGCAGAGCTGTGTTTGCATGCACGTGTGCGAGCACATCCCCATTTCCTCTGCAGAGGTCACGCTGGTGTGACCATCCCCACACGTGCTGGGACCTCAGACTGTCTTGCTAACTGCTCCCCAGCATTAATCTGTGGTTCAACATAGAGCTGCTGGACTGAGCAAGCTGTGTGGCCAAAACAGTTTCCTGTTCTGGGTCATATTCACTACCTTTAAAAGACCCTTTAGAAGTCAGAGAAATCATGGGGCGAGCAGAGGACCCACCACAGGCCTGGCTTCGGTGAACAGCAAGCCCAGCCTGGGCTTCCCTGCGAGTCACTGACCACAGAGAACACCTTCAGCCGTGATGTCACCGAACGCCGTGGATGAGCTCCAGTCAGTGCCTCGTCCTTGACCCTCCACAGTCTTCTGTCTTGACATCCCTCCACCACACAGTGCTATCTGAGAAAGGCCACAATTATCTAATAGTACACGTCGAGATAAGGTCTCCAACCTCTTCAGTTGAAAAGGTTTCATGTCTGACTTAGGAAAGCCATTAAGATCACTATTGCATGTGCTCTTTACTTTGTTTATCGTGTGTGGGGTTTACTGCACAGCTTTACGAACGGCATTCGGTTCATTACTGAGTATTCAGGGTCATTTCTCTCCCCCCGCCCATTACAAAATATGGTTTGCATATGCTCGCTGGCATCGGTACTGGGAGCGTTGTCAACTGTGCCATGATGATGGACGATAAATCAACAGATCTGTGCTGGGCAGCCGAAGCCTCAAGTAATTGACACGATGTTATGCTGTAAATTGCATTTGCAATTTCTAAGTGAGAGGTAATTATTTGTAATTTATATGAGAGACCATGGGGGGGTTTAACTTCTGTGGTCCTGTTTTAATGCCTGAGATACTGACAGAGAGGGCCAGTAGCCCCGCGCTTTCAGTGACCAGCCGGGGAGAGTGGCTTCCCTCCTCCCTCTGAGCGGGTCCCTGTGCCAAGTCCATGTGAGGAGTGCCCCTCCCTACACTGAACCACAGGCGAAGGCTGGAGACCTGTGAGGGAGAAAGCCTGAGGTCCCAGCACCTGGTGATGGTCACACCAGCCACAGGGCCAACTCTCCGAGGAAATGTGTGTTCACACGTGTTCATGCACACACAGATAGCTTGACCACGTGTGTTCACGTACATGTGGACAGCTCTATCACGTATGTTCACACACGGACAGCTCAAGCGTGTGTGTTTACGCACACACAGGCAACTCAATCACATGCCTTCATGCACGTGCAGACAGCTCGATCCATGTGTTTGCACATGCAGAGAGCTTGATCATGTGTGTTACACACGCAGATAGCTCAGTCACATGTTGGTGCACACACAGAGAGCCCTCAGTGTGTTCATGAGCAAGCGGACAGCTTGATCATGTGTGTTTGTGCACACGCAGACAGACAGCTCAGTCACGTGAGTTCACACACATGCGGACAGCTTGGCCACCTGTTCACACACACGCAGACGACTCGAGTGAGCTTCCTCACAGCCCGTGGCACGGTCCCGCTTCCCATCCTGTAACTATCTCCAGCGGCCCTTCCACATTTAAAACGTCCCACTTGCACGGAAGTCCCCGTTGATTTATATCGTCCACCGGTCTTATTGATCTTTCACTATTTCCTTGTCTCAGAAATGCCCCATAAAGTCTTTGTGGCTCGTGAACAGTTTCCTGATCAGCCTTAATTAGCTCTATTGTTCGTCATCACAGATTTGAGATTCTTGTTTAGATACGGCTTTATGAGGCGCCCAGTCAAGAAAAAGGTCAGTCTGTCATGCCTGCCAGGCTGGCCTGTCATCGTGGTCACGTGCGCAATGGCCTAACCCTGAGCCATTCAATGGCATTCCAACAACTAGCAGTGTCAGCCATGGTGGACAAACTTTGTGGGACCACCAGGCGAGGACAGGCTAAGAACAGAATGACAAACTACATATGAAAATTCACCAGTGAAAACCTCTGGACAGGTCATCAGGAGGGCTCAGTCGGGGGAAGAGGTCTTCATATTGTGAGAGGTCCAGGGCCAACTAGGCGAGGGAGGCCTTGAGTAAGGACTGACACAGCAGCTGTGAGGATGGACTCCAGTGCGTGAGAGGTCAGGACTCCTCTGCGGGGACAGACTCCAGAGTAGAACTACCCCCGCGCCTCCAGGCCTGTGAATTGGTGGGGAAGCAGAGTGCTTGGAGTACTTCTGGTGGAGAGGGAGAGGCCAGGGGCTTAACCACTGGGCCACCAAGACCCCTTTGCAGTCATCTTCCCCAGCTGAGTCTTCGGGAAAGGAGGGAAAGGAGGCCGCACTACAAGAAGCTTCCAAAGTGAGGAGACCTTCCTTGTTTACACACATTTGCATTTTGATCACCTAAGACCTCAAGGAGAGTTGGAGGAGAGTGCAGGAAGGCCCGCCTCCCTCCCACCTCATTTGAATCCAAAGATCTGCATATAAATGGCCAGCCCCACCTCCATCCTTGCTTCTGGAAGCTCCCTTCACCTTTCAGCCTACTTGGATTTGCTCTTCCTTTAGCAGATTGGGCTGCTGTGGCAGCAGGGCTGAGGGCACAGGCCTGGGCTCCTCCCTGGCTTCCTGGGACAGGACCGCTGGCAGAGACGATGGACAGGAGAGGGCTGAACCCTTCAGATGTGCCTTGCCCTTACACCCTCACCTGATGGCCCGAGGTGACCACCTCTGGACTTCTCTGGGGCAAGGAGCTCCCCAAGGCAGCTGTTCCCACTGTTTAAAAGGAATATATGATACGGCATTATATGTCCGACAGTAGTCCAGAATAAGAGGTGCATTGCAAAGAGGACTGGGGCGGGGGCAGAGGGGAAGTTAGTTGTGCAACAATGAATTAATATTTTTTTAAAGTGAACTGGGGGAGGCAGAAGGGAGGGAGGGGGTAAAAAGTGCAACAATGAATGAATGAAAATACAACTTCTCTGTAAACTTTCATTAAAATCACAATTAAAATTAAAAAAATATATTTAAAGAAAGAAAAGATGCTCTGAATTTGCAACCAAGCAGAAGACGGGTCTCTGTTGCTTTTATGGAGGACACTTATCACATTTGCACAGACAACATAGACATAATTTTAGGTATAAAGCATCTTTAATGTCTTTATGCCTCAAAAGTGACAGCATATGAGCCTGTGTTAACGGGCAGTTCCCCATGAGGGGACAGAGCGCTTGTTCTTCTCTGGTGTCCAATAAGCGAGGTTCACACAGTAGCACAAGCATCCATCTAAGGTCCATCGGCCTCAAGAGCTGCCTTAGAGTCATGGGGCCCTGCACCACCCGTGTCCACCGCGGCCCATTCCATACAGCTTCACGGCCGCCCCTTTCTACCCCATGTACACCACTGCCCCGTTCTACCCCATGTACATCATGTCTCCATTCTACCCTGTGTACTTACAGCCCCGTTCTACCCCATGTACACCACTGCCCCGTTCTATCCAGTCCCTATGTCTAGCCTGCCTCTGACCTACAGGTTTTCAACTTAGCAGCTCCACAATCACATGAGATAATCACATAAATATCTTTTTCTGTAGATGGATGGAAAGGAAGGGAGGGAGGGAGGGAGGGAGGGAGGGAGGAAGATGGATAGATAGCTAGGGACACAGAGGGATGTACAGACAGATGATAGAAAGAGATGACAGTGAGACATATAAATAGATGCTAGAGAATGATGACAGAGATGGGTTGAGAGAAAGAGGATGGGCAGACGCATAGGTAGGAAATAGAGATGATCACGTGATAGAGACGGCTAGATGGAAAGATGACTAGATAGACCAGAAAGGTGAAAGATGATGTTGATGAAGAGGTGGGTAGAAAGAGTATGACAGATGATAAAGGTGACTGTATAGAGCAAAACAGATGGATATATAGAAATAAGGATGGAGAAACACATGACAGAGGAAAAAAATAGATGGAAGTAGATGGAGAGAGGAGGGAAGTGGATAGACAGATTGATAAGGTTGATGGATAAAGAGGGAAGGAAGGAAGGAAGGAAGGAAGGAAGGAAGGAAGGAAGGACGGACTAGATCAATTACAGAGAGAGATGACTGTGAGATAGGTAGATACAATAGGTGTTTTTCCTGTTTCTCTGGAAGTCCTGGCAGACAAGCCAACTCCCAGGAGCACAGACGGACAGTGAAGTCAGAAACAGAACCATTCATAGAACAGGAACATGTCTTGCTTTTCTCAAAAATAAACTCACCAATAAGGGTGGGAGGTAATTCACTTAATTTGAAGCTGTAACTGTCTTCCCCAAAGTAGGCAATATGGTGGCAATGGGTCCTACTGCAGTGGAGACAGGCTGCTTTCAACCAGCTTTTCCCACTGCCCAGCTACTCCTGCTGCTGAAACGATCTTCCAATCAGCAGATCAACTGTCAGGTACACATCCATATTCCAGTTGAAATATACTTCTCTTAACCCTCTGATGAGGGCCACAGTGAGCAAACCTCAACCCAAAGGTGTGCTTAGATAACACACTGGGAAATTGAAGGCACCTTCTGACTGTGGTAGCTGGCTGATTAATTGATGTCTTAAAAACCAGAGATGCTTCCAAAAGCATAGATTTACTAAAAAAAAAAGTTGTATGAATTTGTTCCAAGCAAGGCTTGGGTTTCTTGGGTCCCTATCCATATCCAGGAATGAGATTTCTGGACTGGACTGAACTGATGACATGTGTCAGCAGAATGTCCCAGGCTGGAGGAACCTTCCAGGGGACTCATCCTGATTTGACTCAATGCATGTCCCAGATGCTGAGAGGCTGCCAGTGGCACACACTCACCTCAGGAGGCAGTCGGTGCAACGCTTCCCTAGAGCTGGTGTTAGGGCCATGGGGTCCACTGTGATTCAGTGACCTTATGAACAGATCTGAACCTTATCCTGTCTTGTGCTGTCCTCACCATTTCCATTATACTTGAGCCCATTGTTAGTCACCATGTCAATCTGTCCTGTTGAGGATCTTCTCTCATGCTGACCCTCTCTGCCTTTCCAAACATGATGTTATTCTCCAAGGACTGGACCACCCTGACAACAAGCCCAAAGTACATGAGATGAAGCTTTATCACCCTTGCTTCCAAGGTGCACCTTGGTCTCACCTCCTCTCAGACAGGCTTGCTTGTTCTTTGACATTCTAAAGGATGTTCAGTACTCTTCTCCAACACCACAGTTCAAAAGCATTGATCCTTCTTCCATCATCCTTATTTATTGTCCAGCTGTCAGATTCATAGCAGGTGATTGGAGAGACTATGGCTTGAATTAGCCATGCCTCAGTGTTTAAATGGACAACATTATTCTTCAGGATTTTGGGTAGGTGACTGACAGCAGACTTTCTCAGAGATATATATCTTCTTATCTCTTTGCTGCTGGTACTGACTGTAGATCCAAGATAGGATAGTATCATTGACAATGCCAATCTTTCCTCCATTTATCATGATGTTTCTTTTTTTCCCAGTGGTGAAGATTTTTGTTTTCTTGATGTTGAGATATAATCCATATTGAAGGCTGTATTCTTTGATCTTCTGCAGCAAATGCTTCAAGTTCTCCTAACTTTCAGCAATCAAGGTTGTGACATCTGCATCATTCAGGTTGTTGATGAGTCCTTCTCCAATCCTGATGCCACATTTTCTTCATAAAGTTTGGCTTCATGAATTATTTGTTCAGCATAGGTTGAATAGATATGGAGAAAGGATACAGCCCTTTCTTGAGTCTAAAAAATGCAGTGTTCCCTTGCTCTGTTCAGACAACTGACTCTTGGTTTCACTATAAGTTTCATAAGACCCCAATGAAGCATTCTGAAATGCCCATTTTTCTTAATGTTAGCCATAATTTGTTGTGATCCACTCAGTCAAATGACTATGCACAGTCAATAAAACACAAACACACATCCTTCAGGTATGCTTTGCTTTCAGCCAAGATACCAGACGTCAGCAATTATATGCCTGGTGTCCCAGCCTCTTCTAAATCCAACTTGAGTTTCTCATATTTCTCAGTTCATGTACTGCTCAAGCCATTTTTAAATAATCTTCAGCAAAAGGGTCATTACAAAGACAGGGAAGAAAGAAAATACCAAAACTGATGTCAAAGGAGACTCTTAAAAAAGGGAAGAATTTGCTTAACCTTTCTTAAGCTGGGACTTGCATGATCCAGGAAGCGTCAAAAAAAACTTCCCATTGTTGATCTGAGCAGTTGCTGTCAAAATGGGGAAGTTCATGAAACTCGAGAAGGTGGTGCTGGTCCTGGCCGGATGTTACTCTGGACACAAAGCTGTCATTGTCAAGAGCATTGGTGATGGCACCTCAGGCTGCCCCTTTAGCCACACTCGAAAACTGACAGCTGCCATGGGCAGGAAGAAAACTGCCAATAGGTCAAAGATCAAGTGTTTTGTGAAAGTTATTAACTACAATCACCTCATGTCCTAAAGGTACTCCACAGACATCCCTTTGGACAAAACCATTGTTAACAAAGACGTCTTCAGAGACCCTGCTCTTAAACACAAGGCAAGGCAGAAAGACAAGGCCAAGTCTAAGGAGAGGTATAAGATGGGCAAAAACAAGTGATTCTTCTAGAAGTTGAAGTTTAAAATTTTGTATTTCAGATCATATGATCTACTATGCTGAAGATTAAAAGATGAGGGGGGAAACAGGGTCTCTTTCGTAGTCAAAAAGACCATTTCTAGATCCATCTTGCAATACAATGTGGTGAGTGACAGGATAATATCTATACGCATACAAGAAAGACCTGTTAATACCACTATCATTTAAATTTATGTACTTACAACCAAAGCCAGAGAGAGGGAAATAGACAATTTTACCAACTTTTGCAGTCAGAAATCAATCAACACGTAACCAAGATGCATTTATAATAATGGAGACGGGAATACAAAAGTCAAGAACTAGGAGGAAGGATCAGTAGTCAGAAAACATGGACTTGGTAACAGAAATGAGGTTGGGGATAGAATGATAGAATTCTGCACAATCAATTATTTATTCATTGCAAATACCTTTTATAAGACACATAAGCATACCAATTGACATATTTCAACAACAGACATTGCTCAGAATGTGCTCACCAATTTGAGCCAAGAAATCTGGAGGACAACCAGCTGGCCAACTGACTGGAAGAGATCTTTATTTGTTCCCATTCCAAAGAAAGGTGACCAGACAGAGTGTGAAAATTATCAAACAATATCATTGATATCACATGCAAGTAAGATTCTACTGAATATTACCAAAAAATGACTGCAACAGCACATCAGCAGAGAACTGCCTGACGTGCAGGCTGGGTTTAGAAGAGACCACGGTACTAGGGATATTATAGCTAACGTCAGATGGATCTTGGCTGAAAGCAGAGGGTACCAGAGGAATGTCTATCTGTGTTTCATTGATTGTACAAGGCATTTGACTATGTGGATCACAACAAATTGTGTTTAACCTTGAGGAGAATGGGAATCCCAGAACACTTAACTGTGCTCATGCAAAACCTCTATTCGACCAGGAAGCAGTCATCAGCCCAGAGCAAGGAGACACTGCATAGTTCAAAATCAGGAAAGGAGTGCATCAAGGTTACATCCTGTCTCTATACCTTTTCAATCTATATGCAGAACAGATCATTCAGGAGGCTTGGCTCTATGAGGAGGAATGTGACATCAGGATTGGAGGAAGATTCATCCACAACCTATGTTATGCAGATGACACAACCTTTCTTGCTGAAACTGAGGAGGACCTGAAGCACTTGATGCAGAAGGTCAAGGACTGTAGTCTTCAGTATGGATTAAAGCTCAACATCAAGAAGACAAAGATTCTTACATCAATTGGAAACATCAAGATAGAGAAGAGATTGGGGTTGTTAACAATTACAGCTTGCTTGGCTCCACAATCAACACTCTTAACACTCGCAATCGGGATATCAAAAGACAAATTGCACAGGGAAACCTGCTGTCAGGGACCTCTCCAGAGTGCTGAGAAGCAATGATGTCAGTGTGGAGAATAAGTTGCGCCTGATACAGGTGATGGCCTTCGCAATTACTTGCTATGCATCAAAGAGCTGGACAATGACTAAGGATGACAAATGGAGAATTGATACCTTTGAGTTGTGGTGCTGGAGAAGAGTCTTGAACATAATATGGACCATCAAGAAAACAAATAGGTCTGAGAGAGTGAGACCAAGTTTTTTCTTGAAGGGTAGGATTTTGAAGCTCCATCTCATATTTTGAGCTTGTGGCCAGGAGAGACATCATGCTCAGAAGGGTGGAGGGACAACACAGGAGAGGAAGACACTGGATAAGATGGATTGATACAGTAACTGGAGCAATGGAACTAGGTGTGCTGGAGTCAGTGACACTGGCTCAGGACAGGGCAGGTTTCAGAGCTGTTGTAGATAGAGTCACTATGAGTTGCAGGCGACTCAACAACATATAACGATAACAACATTTCAGTCATTAAAATATACCCCTCAAAAAAAAAAGAAGAAGATGGAAGGAAACCACAGAGTCACTGTATCAAAAAAAATTGGTTGACAGAACCAATTCAGGAAGTAGCATCTGACCAAGAACCAATGGTGATGAAGGAAAAAGGTCACGCTGCACTGAAGGCAATACCAAAATATAAGGCCCCAGGAACTGATGGAATACCAACTGACATGTTCCAACAAATAGGTACAGCTCTGTCTGTCAAGAAATCTGGAAGACAGCTACCTCTCTGACTGGCTAGAAGTGAGCCATATTTGTTCCTATTCCCAAGAAAGGAGATCCAACAGAATGTGGAAATTATTGAACTATACTAACAGCAAAATCATTTTGTAAAATCATTTGAAATTGACTTATAGTGTTAGTTGCTAAGCAGAATTCTTTTCTTCTTTTCGTATCATTTTGTAAAATCGTGCTCTATTTACAGTCTTAGTCGCAGAACTCTTTATTGTTCTTTTCCTTTAATTGCCACTTAATTGTCAAATTTTTATGTAGGTTCACAAATACTAATTATAACAATTTTATAGATAAAACACCAGAAAATTAGACAGAAGCAATGACTATGAAAACATGGGGGAGGGGGTATTTTATAACAATGAGAGAATTTTTTTTTCTTCAAAGAGAAAAATGAACTGGGGAGGAGGGATGGATAGGGAGGAAAATGTGCAACAATGAATGAAAGGGGGGAATTAAATAGAAAGAATATTCTGTAAAAAATATGTATGTTGCATTAAAAATCATTAATAAAAACATTTCATTTAAAAAAGAAAAAACATTATGAACAATAAAAACAATTGTGTGCTTGCAACACAGGGAGTCAAAGCCGTGTGACTTGAAGCATCTTTGTCATTCAGTAATGGCACTCTGGCCAGAGCACATCCAACCCAGCTCACTGCTGCAGGGAGTCTGGTCTGCTTAGTGACCGTCCACCACATGTGCAAGGCTTCCGGTCTTCATGGGAGGAGAATGACCGCCTTTGTTCTCAGGAGCCACTGGTGGGTGTGAACTGACAAATGTGTATGCCAGGGCCCCTCGTGAATCTGTCCATAAGGACACTGAACTCCAGCTCTTCCCAGGAGCATGTCTCCACACAACATCAGGCTGGAGTTCCTCCTGATACAAACCCCGTGCCTGGCACTCCCAGCCCTCTGTCCCAGGGGCAGGCCTGGTGCAGTGATGACCTGATGTGACCCCCAGCCTGTCTGCACTTGTGACCCCATCCACGAGGCAGGGGTAGTGTAGGGAGTGCTTCAAGCCTCCACCTTTCCAGAGATTCAACCCTTATTTCCCTGGGTGCATGCTCTGTACCCCTTACATAGAGGCAGATCTGGGAAGTGGGATCCTTTTCACTCGGGATCACACATCAGCCTGGTGCAGACACCCTGAATGCTGCCCCTGCCCCCACCGGAGCTGCTCATCATTCCTCCACGTCGGAGGCCTTGTGGTTCTGCTGCGCCTCCAGACCGAAACCTGGCAGACAGAGTTGGGATTTCTCAGCCTCCACAGCGATGTGAGCTCTTTCCACGGCCACATGTGAGGGTCTTCAAGATGTTTCAGCCAATGGTGAAACCCAAGGACCCAGAGAACAGTCAGGGGGACGAGAAGGCGGGGAAGGGAGAGATGCTGAAGTGGTCCAGCAGTCGTAAAAGGTGGGCATTTGGGACGTCTTTAACTCCTGCTTCATAAGAAGCAGCCTCGTACTGATTCTTCTAAAACAAAATACCCACACACCAGTTTTAATTTCAACAAAGCACAACTTCCAGATTGTGTTTCTTCTAAAATAACAAGATCATTTGTAACTGCAGAGCCTTCTATGAGTTGATGTCTAATTTGACATTAACAACAGATTATTTTTAAATAGGCAGTCATACAAAGCATTACCTTGACCTTGAAACATTTCCAAACGATCTTGGAGAAGCAACACTGATTTCTGTTTAACAGTAGCTCTATTAGTGAAAATAGACAAGATATTGTTTCACTTTTTCATTTACATTTTAGAACATTTTTAAATCTATTTTTTATCCTCCTAGTTCTGTGATTTCCATTAGTGTTTCTCTTACACAACCATGAACCGCAGTTCCCTCTGCACCTCTAGCAGGGTATTACAGGATGTGGAATCAGGGATGGTGTGTCTGGCCGGGCCTGGACATTTCCATAGAGGAGAGGGTGTGACCAGTGATGATGGGTCTCCAGCAGTGACACGGATGCTGCCGACAGCTACCCTCACAGAGAGCAGCACCGGGAAATGGAAGTCACTGGGGACAACTATGAAGAGAGGTCCCTGTGGCCAACCCTTCCACCCTCACAGCCAAGGCCCAGGGGGAGAGCCAGGAGCGCTGCGAATCTGTACCCCGGCCATCTGAGGTCCATCACCAGACTGTGGGCTTTTTAGAAAACGACACTTCACTCACACATTTCCACATCATGGAAATGAAGGCGTTACAGATGAGTGGGAACCAGCGTGCTCCTTCCTCAGCAGCAAAATGAGCACAGCAGTCCCTCGGAAGTCCATTTTGGAGGGACTGTCATAGCCAGGTGTGGAGGACAACCTCAGGTACGTTAAGTCCTCCTCACACCTCCTGCCCTGCGCTGCTGGAAGACTGTCTCAGGAGCCTCAGCCTCGACTGGCCGTCCTCACTGGAAATGGCCAGCTCCTTTCTCCTGTGAGACCTCCTTGACTTCTTAAGCTCTCTGCGATGTGCAGTTACAAGGCCATTGTTCAGTTCCAACTCACCACAGCTCAAGCACAGAGAACAAGCCCCACCCCGTCCACACCCTCCTCACATCCCACAGCTCCACCCACATAGAACAAGCCCCGCCCCATCCAACCCTCCACACATCCCACCAGCTCCACCCACATCCCAGCAGCTCCACCCACATAGAACAAGCCCCGCCCCATCCACACAGTCCTCACAATCTCTGTGCTGATACAGCTCATTGAATCTTCCTCTTTTTTGCTTACCCTCCCCTTTTTCAAGTAAAATGTTCTTCCCAAGAGACTGGCCCCTTCTGGTCACAAGGCCAAAGAAAGTGAGATGAAGTTTTGTCACTTTTGCTTCTTAAGAACAATCTGCACTTCCTTCGTGATGTTTGTTCTTCGGCAGCCCATGGTATATTCACTAGCCTTTGTCAACACAGTTCAAAGGGGCCAGCTCTTCTCCCATCTTCCTTATTCACTGTCCAACTTTCACATTCAGATGAAGCCATTGAAACTGTCATGGATTGAGTCATGCACACCTTAGTCTTTACACTGACATCCTTGTTTTTCAGCACGTTAAGGAGATCCTAGTTAAGCAATTGCAAAGGCATGAGGTCCAAATCCACCAGCTGCTCCAAGGGAGAAGAATGGGAGATGTCCTCCCATACCTTTTACTGCCTCTGAAAATCTGCTGGATTACCAGCAATTAATTACTTGCTATGCATCAGAGAGTTGGTCAATGACTAAGGATGACAGAAGAATTTAACCCTTTGAATTGTGGTGCTGGAGAAGAGTCTTGAACATACCATCATGGACCACCAACAAAACAAATAGGTCTGTGTTGGAGAGGGTGGGACCATGTTTCTCCTCTCCTTAGAAGCTAGGATTTTGAAGCTCCATCTCACATACTTTAGACAAATGGCCAGGAGAGACCAACCAATCTTTGGAGAAGGACATCATGCTTACAAAGAGAGAAAGATCCACAATGAGATGGAATTATACAGCAACTGGGACATTGGGGATAGGTGTGTTGGAGTCAATGAGACTGGCTCAGAACAGGGCAGGCTTCAGAGCTGTTGTACATAGGGTCACTATGAGTCACAGATGACTTGATGGCACATAACAACAAACAACAACAATTTAAAATTATTACTTCCAAATAATTAACCAAAATTTAGAATAGATAATTTTGGTTAATTATTTGAAAGACAGCAGTGATGGCATAGTCCACTGAAAAAAAATTAGCCTCATTAATGCAGACATATTTATTCAGGAGTAGTTAGTCCTGTCCAAACTGAGAAGCTGACTGGAGATGAGATGTTGGCACCCACAACCCACACATTCCCAGAATGGAACCTCATGATGCCGGTCGGTCCCTCTCATCCATGCGTGATGTGGTAATTGTTTCTGTACCTTTTGTAGTTTTCCCTGCAAACACACTTCCTTCTTCCGTGACTGTTCAGAGTTCACTCAAAGCGAATGCCATCTGGAAGGTATAATTTGCTGCTCAATTACTTTTCAGGCACTTAAGAACACTGCTTTTTCCTCCAGTGGTGGTTATTTCTTGTGAAAAGATACTTCCCTGTTTTAAATATATAATTTTCCTTAAAGTGTCCCTGAAACTCATACTCCGATTTCCCTTCATTATTTCATCAAAATGATCCTGTAATTTTTGCTGCCAGACGGAAGGAAGGAAATGTACCTGAATTTAAGGTTGCTGGTGTCTGAACCATAAATACAGCTTGTCATTTTTAAATGCCCCCAGGTCACCTGAAAGCCCACCTCCATCCATTGTTCTCATACTGGATACTGCTAGGGCCCCCAGAGTCAGCTTCAACCAGAATGAACTTGATAGAAGCGATCCCCAGGTGGTAACAGTCAAGTGCTGATCTGTTGATCAAAATACTGGCAGTTCAAGTGCACCCCGAGGTGCCTCAGACGACAGGCCCTGCACGATGCTTCCAGAAGGCATAGCATGGAAATGCTCTGGCGCGGGTCTAGGGTGCCAGGAGCTGGGGCCATCTCTACAGCAGCTGGTAAGGCCATGCTGGGCACTCAACCTCACAGGCAGCTCACTGGGCGATGGCTGAGAGGGGATGGCCAAGGATCCACGGTGTGGTCAGAACCCAGAATGGTGGTACCAGTGCAGAGGAGGAAGGGGTGCCACAGCAAGGCCACTAAGTATTTGCAAGGAGCCTAAGCTGTGTTTTTAGAGTCTGAGATGGAGGAGGAGAGAAAACTATCCCAGAAAAGCTCATCTGCCAGAGGAACAGCATCTGCCAGAGGAACAGCATCTGCCAAGGGAACAGCATCAGCTAGAGGAACAGCATCAGCTAGAGGAACAGCATCAGCTAGAGGAACAGCATCTGCTGAGGAAACAGCATCAGCTAGAGGAACAG
>NW_006399756.1:1328905-1351897 GCF_000299155.1 Elephantulus edwardii | reverse complement strand
ATCAGCTAGAGGAACAGCATCTGCCGAGGGAACAGCATCAGCTAGAGGAACAGCATCTACAGAGGGAACAGCAGCTGCTGAGGAAACAGCATCTGCAGAGGAACGAGTTGAGGTATAGTCAACCCTGTACTCTCTGAGCACTGAGACAAAGTGTGTGATTCAGGAAAAACTCATGGAGTCCAGCGTGCCAGTGCACAGCAGATCTCGAAGAAGCGAAACTGTGCAGACAACAACATTCTTTTCTTCATTTGGGTTTATCCTTTCAAGGAAATGTGGATGTGGCTTAATTTCATTGCACAGTGGAATATGTGCCTCTTAAAAGTAGCACTAACTACCTAATTAAGGCACATTACTGCTTTTTATGTTGTTGCTGTTGCAGGTGCTGGTGAATCCTTTGGCTCAGTGACGTTGCACACAGCACCATCAGGCACCACCACATCCCCCATGTCACCACGCACAGCACCGCCTGGCACCATCACATCCCTCACGTCACCGCGCACAGCACCGCCAGGCCTGCCCGCAGCCCCCACGTCACCGCGCACAGCACCGCCTGGCCTGACCACATCCCCCACGTCACCACACACAGCACTGCCAGGCACCATCACATCCCCCACATCACTGCGCACAGCACTGCCTGGCACCATCACGTCCCTCACATCACCACACACAGCACCGCCTGGCCTGACCACAGCCCCCACGTCACCACACACAGCACTGCCAGGCACCATCACATCCCCCACATCACTGCGCACAGCACTGCCTGGCACCATCACGTCCCTCACATCACCACACACAGCACCGCCTGGCCTGACCACAGCCCCCACGTCACCGCGTACAGCACCGCCAGGCCGGCCCGCAGGCCCCATGCCACTGCCAACATGGAGAGCATAGTTGCAGCCAGTCCATTTGTTAAAAATCTTCCTCTTTTTTGCTGACCCGAGGAACCCTGGGAGCCGAATGCACTACAAGTTGAGAGAGTAACCAGAAGGCTAGCAGCTCAAATTCAGTAGCCATTCCACTTAGAAGAAAACAACGTCCACGCGTGGAAATGCAGCCAGCGCGGGCTCGTTCTGAGTCACGGTCGACAGTGGGCGTGGGGTTTGGCTTTTTATACTTTCCCAAGTGTGAGTCCCACACCAGGGACTCCAGGTAGCATGCACAAAGGAACTGAGACAGTCTCAGCATTCCTGCTGCCGAGGACCGTCCCAATTGGAATCTACTGTCCTTGGCATTCTGTGACACACCCTGACTTCTTTGCCAACATCAAAATTCAAGTGCGGAATAACCAAGAGAAAAGAGAAAGCCAGCTGGGTCCTTGGGTTTGAGGAAAACCTCCGTAAGATGGACAGACCCAGGGACCACAACAAGGACTCAAACTGAGCAAAGACCAGAAAGATGGGGCGTGGCCATGGGACCTCCCATCGCATTCTGTAGGAATGGGTCAGGACTCAGAGCTGGCTTGTGGGCGGGGCGAGGGGAGCTGCGCTGCTTACCCAAAGGCTCTGCCTCGCTAGCCGTTCAAACTCACCAGCAACTCTGTGGGAGAAAGGGGGGCACTCTCCTCCCATGCCACTTCCAACTTCAGAGCCCAGTGGAAGGAAGGTACGGATCAGATCCAACGACTGAGGGAGTGGGGGAATGGCAGCAAATGAGGTTATTAAGCAAGGAAGCACGCCCAGCATTTGAAGATCAGTGCGTTCAGCTGGACCTAAAAGGAAGCCCTGGGACACCTGGGGAAGCTCGAATGGCCACGGGCACCTGGGACGACCACGTGCTGCTCCGAGAAGGTCACAGCTGTGCTCGCATGTGAGCGAATTGCTTATAGAAGAGCAAGCCAGCAAGATAAAAGCCAGGAGCTTGTCTCTTTGATGCTTTTTTGAAACTTAATTTAAAATTTAGATACATGTTCATCCATGTTGACAAAGACTTTTCTGGGCCGCCCCACTCTTCTCTGCTCTAGGAGATGAAAGTTCTCCTCGTTTCATCATGTTGGCCAGGAGTGGTGGCAGTGGTTGTCATTATTTCTATGTGTTTTTTCCCTATGAGAACATAAAACTTACTAAAAGTTTGGGGGGAAGCTGTCTGTCTGTCTCCTTGTTCCTGGTTGCTGTGTGCCTAGGTTAGGAAGTTGCAGGTGCTCAGTAAGGGATGGATGGGTAAGGGGATGATGGATAACAGATGGATAAATAAATCTATCCAGGTTGGGTGGATGGATGAATGGATAGGTGGATGGATGAATGGCTAATAGATAGATAAATAAATCGATGGATGGGTGGGTAGGTGAGTGGATGGAATGACTGGTTTAGTAACCACCTTGGTGCAAAACATGACTCTCTTATCAAATGACCAGACAAGACTTGACGTTCCTGCTGGCCGCTGACAAGTCAGCTCCAACTCATAATAACCTCGTGTCCAGTTTGATGAAACACCACCTGGTTCCACACCATCTTCGTCTTAGCGATGTGCTTAAGTCATGGCTCAATCACTGTATATTTTAAGTGCTTTCCAACCCAAGAGGCCCCTCTTCTAGCACTACAGCAGACCATCCTGTCGGGATCAAAAGGCTTGTGCTGGCTGATTTCAGAAGTAGATCCCTAAGTCTGTCTTCCTCATCCGGAAGCTCCACTGAAACCAGTGGTGACTCCGCTGGTCCCTGAAATACTGATGGCACAGTCTGCAGCGTCACAGCACCGTGAACACCCCGACAGCAGGCCTGACTGGCAGACGGGAACAGAGCCTTGCTAGCTTACCCAGCACCCACCTGGGAAGATCAGGGCTTTCTCTAAAGGCTGTGCAACCACGAGGAAATAGCTTGTCCTCTCTGGGCTCCTTGCCACGAGGGTGGCTTGCGGGATCTCTGTGAGCAGCTGAATGACACTCTGCTCCTCTGATGCTAGCAGCTCCCAGAGAGAACACAAGGTTTGAAGTTCACTGGGGCTGCTGTTGACCATCTGCTCTGCAAACATTCTCCCAGGTGGTCACAGACCACAGCCAGGCTGCTGTGTTATTCGTTAAAGCAAATGCCAGCATCAGCTGCTCAAATTTCAGAGAAGCAGGAGCTATTTACTCCCCCGGCACCACCTCCTTCCCTGACCCAGGCACCAGCAAGCAGCCTTTGGGCTGTGGTAGCTATGAGCTTACCTCACTGCTGCTTGGGGCTGGTGACTGATGTGCTCAGTGTCTTCAGGAAACATGCCTCATCCTCCTGGTCACCTCCCTTAGTTCCTGGACAGCACCAGTCCCAGCCTCAGAGACAGGGTAAAACTGGCCTTCCACACAGTCCCGATGTAGGCGGTAGCTCTGACCCTCTAAACCTAGCTAAAGTCCTCCTTGCTGGGTCTATCAACCTTATTAAGGCTCCTGGAGAGAACTCAGGCTCCTTGGGTGTCTGCCCACTAAGAAGAGGCCAAGGGGCCACTATCAGTGAAGAGTGGATTGGGGCTAAATGGACCAGGTGGAAAAGTGGGTGTCCTTGAGGGAGGGCCCAAGTGGACTGCGTGTGGAAAGCAGTTGCCCCAGGGATGGTGCTAATGGTCCAGGTGTGAGGAGTTGTCCTAAAATAGATGTTAAATGAGCCAGGTGCGGAGGATGTGTGGTCCTTGGAGGCTGAAATAAAAGGACTGGGCTTGGAGGGGGCACTTCAAAGAAGAGTTATAGGCAGCAGCAAATGCCAAAGAGATGTACACCATCATTAACTTTTGTTGTTGTTGTTCTTGTTGTTGTTGTTATGTGCCCTCGAGTCACCTGTGACTCATAGTGATACTATATACAACAGCCCTAAACCTTTCTCTATCCTGTGCTAATCTTACTGTCTCTGACACACCTACCTCCATTACCCCAGTAACTGAATCAATCCATCTCTTCAAGGCTCTTCCTCTCCTGTGCTGTTCCCTGTGACATGTCCAAAGAATGTCAGACGAAGCTTCAGAATCCTCCCATCCAAGGAGCAGCCTGGGCTCACCCTCTCCAGGATGAACCTGTTTGTCCTCCTAACAATTCATGGTATATACAGTACTCTGGTCCAGCACCAAAACTCAAAGGCATCAATTCTCCTTCTACCATCCCTTGTCATTGTCCAGTTTTGATGCACAGCAAGTAATTGCAAAGACTATGGCTTGGGTCAGGCACACCGTAGTCTCCAGACTGACATCACTACTCTTCAGTACTAGATTTTCCCAATGCAATTCATCTTTTAATTTCCTGGCTGCTGGCACCAAGAGTGTTGATTGTGGAGCTAAGCGAACTAAAGCTGTTAACAATCTCAATATCTTCACAGTCTATCATGGTGTTGCCAATCAGCCCAGTGATGAGAATCTTTGTTTTCTTGATGTTGAGTTTCAATCCATATGGAAGGCTGCAGTCTTTGACCTTCTGAAGTAAGCGCTTAAGGTCCTCCACAGTTTCAGCAAGCAGGGTTGTGTCATCTGCATAATGCAGATTGTTGATGAGTCTTCCTCCAACCTGATGCCACATTCCTCCTCATACAGCCCAGCCTCCCAGATAATCTACTCTGCATATAGTTTGAAAAGATATGGAAATAGGACACATCCGTGGTGTACACCTTCCCAATTTTGAACCATGCAATGTTTTCTTGCTCTGTTCTGCTGACTGCCTCCTGGTCCAAGCACACATTTCACATAAGCACAATCAAGTGTTCTGGGATTCCCATTCTTCTCAGAGGCAGCCACAGTTTGTTGTGATCCACACAGTCAAATGCCTTTGCATTGTCAATGAAACACAGATACACATTCCTCCAGTACTCTTTGCTTTCAACCAAGATCCACCTAACATTTGCTGTAATATTCCTAGTACCATGGCCTCTTCTAAACCCATCCTGTACTTCAAGCAGTTCTCTGCTGATGTGCTGTGCCAGTCATTTTTGGATAATCTTCAGCAGAATCTTGCTTGCATATAATAGAAATGATATTGTTTAACAATTTCCACACTCTGTTGGGTCATCTTTCTTGGAATGGGAACAAATATAGATCTTTTCCAGTCAGCTGGGCAGGCGGTTATTCTCCAGACTTCTTGACACAACTTGGTGAGCACATCCAGAGCAGCGTCTATTTGTTGAAATATGTCAGTCGGTGTGCCATCAATTCCTGGGGGTCTTGTTTTTTGCCAATTTTTTCAGAGCAACTTGAACTTCTTCTTTCAGCACCACAGACTCTTTCTCATATGCTGTTTATTAAATTCCTCTGTGTCCACCAATTCCTTTTGGTATAATGACTGTATACTCTTTCTACCTTCTTCTAATGCTTCCTGGATCATTTCATATTCTGTCCAATATTTCCAATATTTCAGATGCCCCTGGCGTAGCGTGTAGTGCCCCAGCCACATGGAAACCACCACACGCTGAATCATTTATCCATTCTAAATATTTTCCAGAGATGTAAGAGAGGAGGTGAAGTGTCCCCAGCTCTCAGCTTCCGTGTTCACAGACAGGCACTCACTCGTGTGCTCTCACGGTGCCATGTGTGGGTTCCAGAGCTGCTGTGGGGTCCAGGGGAGCCACCCCAGAGGGCTTCCAAGACACCAAGTCTTGAGGGGAGTGAATGGTCACAGAGCTGGGGGGTTCAAAAGGCCAGCCTCTTGTTTAACCGCTGAGTGCTTAACAGCTGTGCCACTAGCTCTCAAGCACTTCCTGGAAGCCCCCAAAAGATCCCTTCAGTTCTGCTTATCGGGGCTCTCTGCCTGCGTCCCACATTTCCTGCTCCACAGCTCCGCCGTCTGTCAGCATTGAAGGCTTTTCCTCCTCCGTGGACGTTTCAGTACAGACCTGAGAGCTACTGTTCCAGGCTCTTGGCACGTCCAGAGGCCCTGGAGGAGGAGGCCCTCAACACCCAAGGGCCGCGGGGACAGAATAGAGCACGCGTGCCAGAGACAACTCACAGGACCTGGCAGGGTCTCCTGTCGTTCCTGGGTCACCCCAAATCAGAGCTGACTGCACCCTACAGACACCAGGAGACAGATGGGGCAACAGAGTGCAGGTCGGGAACCCTGGGTCACTCGAGGGAATCTTCTTTTACAGCTGTTTTAAAAAAGAATCTCCTGCTGCTGTTTAGAGCGGTGTTTGCGTGCCTGTGAAGACAATAGACACCCCCACCCTGGCCAGCACGGAAGCAGCCCTGAGTGAGGGAGGCTGTCAGACCCCTCAGGAGAGGAGTCTGCTGACCTTTGACACAGTAGGTAGGAGGGGGCTTCTACCAAAAGTGAGGGTTGCCCTGCAAGCCTCAAGATAATTCTAGAACACATCACAATTTTAATAAAGCAAACAGCACACACTCCCACCTGGCTAACTTGGACTCTCATTCCTCTTTGGACATCTGAACATGTGTCCTAACTCCCGGTGACATTCTGGACCGTCGTGCCCACCTTGGTCCCCGGGGTCCAGCCCAATCTGGAGGTTGCCATCTCTAAACACAGGTGTCCAGCTATTGGGAGGCCAAGCAGACTCTGCATCCCTGAGCTAGTCTGTGATTCAAGGTCTCCTGGCAGAACCACAGTCAACCATGAGAAAAGGCTGACTGCCCTGGCCACTGCGCCCTGCCAAGGCTCTGTCTCAAGACAGAAGGAGAAGCCCTAACTGCAAACAACTTTCAGAGTACGAGAGTCAGCATGACCCGACGCAGCCGTCACCCAGGTCAGGGGCCCCGGGCTGACCTGGTCGGAGCTGTGTGCATTGGACATCATGTGCTGTGCTGTCTTCTCTACAGTGAAGCTGGGGTGCGCTCATCTAACGGGGTGCTGGTGTCTGAGGAGGTGCAGGGGCTGAGCCTGCTACACCATCACCTATGTGTGAGCTTCTGGAGGATGGCCTATGTCCACTGCCCCGTTCCTGGTGAAGGTGGACTAGCGGTCATGTCTCCTGGATCTCCAGCCAGTTAGTTTGACACATAGGGACTGGGCTGGGTGACCCCTGACCCTTCAGACCCAAAGGTTGTGCGAGATGCCATCACGTTGTCCCAGCTCACAGGGGCCCCTGTATAACAGCGTGAGACCTCACCTGCTCCACACATCCTGGCAGCTGCAGCCACAGTGCCAACTCATTGCACGTCGCCCTCTTTCTTGAACTGGGGTGCAGGTCTCTCATTGGAAGAAAGGCTTGGCTGGGACACCTCTGAGTTGGAGAAGCCCCGCTTGTGGAGTGGAGCTGCCCTCACGGTCCCTCAGGGGCGACCGCCGCGTGTTGTCAGGAGTCCCCTCCTTGTCACGTTTCTAACTGGCTCTAGCTATTCCGAGGAAGAACCATTCATTCAAATAAATGGTCCAGCCTGCTGCACTTTCTTTCCCTCTTAATAGATTTTCACGTCCCCCTCGCCAACGCTCTGGGGATTCAGTCATCTTGCCAGCAGACAAGCTGCCTTCTCCTGCCCCATGTGACTCATTTTCTTCTGTTTCCCACCTTGTCACATGGCCCATCATGTACCTTTTTAAGGACACTGAGTTTGGGGAAACCATATTGATTTTGTTGTTGTTGTTGTTGTTGGGGGTTTTTTTAGCAGCTACCAAGAAGATGGATGTGAGAAGAGGGAAGCTTGGCAGAGATTTAAGGGGCAAACTCTGTGCCAGAACAGGAGGCCGGGCTGGGTGCTGACGGCGAGGCTGCCAGTGCTGGACGTGGAGAGGCAGCGAGGTGCCCGTGGGGCAAGCCCGCTTTCTGATTGACATCAACCAGCAAGTGGCAGTATGTTCCAAGCGCTTCTAGACCAAAATCAGTTGATGGGTGTGAGAAATGAAATTCATTAGAATTCCCAATTTACAGTCAGTTCTCCCAGAATGCAGACTCAAATTAAATTAACAGCCGTCTTAACTCCTCTTCTGTCTGTATGGGCTGACTCTTAATCAAGTTGCTTCCAAACACTTCTGATAATGAAGTTTCCATCACAACGCTTGTGCCACCCAGTCCCCTCCAGCTCTCCCCAACGTCCTGCCTCCACACAGCAGCCTCCAGAGAGCATTCCTATGTCCCTGCCCTGTCCACAGAGCAGCCTCCGTCAGGTGCTCACCTGTCCGTGCAGCCCCGAAACGCCATCTCCCTTCTGTTTTGAGGTCTCAGTGGACCGAGATGGCTTTCCTGGACTCACGGAGCACCATGCAGCCTGTGGATGTCCACAGCACCAGAGCTGGCAGGAACCAGAATCTTGGGCTCAGAGCCAGCTCTGAGGTCAGCAGCCCTCCAAGGACTTTGTGACCCAACGTATGAGCAGAGCTGTTCCAGGTAGAAGTAGGACCTCCTGACCCAGGTGGCACCTTTCAGCTTGGAAGGTGTCTCACACCATCTCGTCCGCCCATCACGTCCCCATTTCCAGTCCCCTTGGCTCTGGGTCGAAGTCACAACTTCCCGGTAGGGGACCAAGTCGTACTGCCCAGCACATGCACAGGTGTGGAAGGACCTGTGGAGATGAGAACAGCCTTGGAGATAGGAGGGCCCTGGAGGAGGTGGCAGATGGCGGTCCTGTGGTTCAGAGCTGGGGTGTCTCCACAAGTGCACTGGGCGAGGCCAAGGATAAAGAGCGTGGAAATAACTCTTCACCACCTGCATTCCTCAGTCCGCTTGCCCTGACTATCTGAAGGGTCACTGGGTAGCATGAACTCTAAATACTTGGTCACAACAGAAAGGTTAGGATGTGACCCACCCAGAGGCACTTCAGAAGACCCCTTCCACCCCCCGCCACCCCTGGAGGTCATGGGCTGGAGTGGGCACCATAACAACTGCCTGAAGTTTTGTATTTTGGCAATTATCTGTGGTGGGCAGATAATCTTCCTTCCAAAACCCAGGAGAGCAGACAGCCCCTTCTGGGGTGATGTAGCCAAGCCCACATCCCCAAGGCCTTCACACAACACTCAGCAGAGCAGGGGACTGGACGTGGCTCAGACCCCTGACAGGACTCGTCCTAGGCCCTCCTTTGCCGCTGCTGGTGATGGTGCATGGTGTTGAGTTGATTTTCATTTTCCTCCAGGCAGAGTAGAGGCACCACGGGGCTTCCTGCTCGAGACCACCTGTCATCACCAGACAGCCAAACACAACATAGCCACTGTTGTAAGCCCATTCCAGAGGGGTGGGCAGGGCGGCCCCTGAGGGTTTCCAAGTTTGTGTGTCTACAGAAGCACACTGCTTCACCTGTGCAGCAGAGAAGCCGAAGACGGCCGGTCGGTCTGAACAGCCAACCTTGCCTACAGCACAAGCCGTAATCTCCACAAGAGCAAAAGCATCATCCTCTCTTTCACTCAAGGAGCCGGTGGGTGAGTTCAAACTACTAACCTGTTAAGTATCCAGCAAGTGCTTATTATTGCTACCAGGTTGTCAAGGAGGAAAGGGCACCCCAACACATGCCAGTGAGTAGACATGGGGTGACATTGTTTAATCAGTCTTGTTGGCTGATATTAGATGAACCCTCAATTTCCCCGGTGGGTGCTCTGATTTCACAGGAAATATTTCACCTACCAAGTGCATCGTGCATTAAAATATCCCCCTGAAACCAGAGCTCATTAAAACTCCAGCTCAGATCATGAATTCACGGTTATGGGCAGAAGCGAGAATTTTCATGTCTGCCCAGAACACTTGGTTTAAGTCGTTGCATTTACTTCTGCATCCTGATAGGAAATGTCTTATCCTGCACGGCTCCCTGGTGCCCTGGACCACGAGCCTTGGAGGGATTGTGGAAAGGGGAGTGTGGGGCAAGGGAGAACTTACCACCTACCATGTAGAAGCCACCTGCTCCCAGAACAGAAGCCTCCCTCCCATTGGCAGCTGCTGCTTGGCCAGCTCCCACCTCCCACACCTTGTGCAGAGCCCCACCTGCGTGTGGGCCTGAGAGTTTTCTAGCACTGGCCCAGGGGAGGTGGGGACAACCACCCTGAGGGGCAGTCCCCAAACAAGGGCAGGGTTTTGGATAGCCGTCCTGATTCTCACCCCACTGGCAGGAGAACCCTGGGTTATATGGCTTCTGCCGTCCATGATCCCAGAGCGATTGCCTCTCAGGCATTGAGGAAAACAGGCTGGTGGCAGTGTACTCTTTCTTATTCCCGCCCCAGTGGGTGATTCCTGGACCACGTGTGCACCATCCTCACCTCAACCTTGGCCTTGTGCTCAGGCATCATGGAGACAGCACAGAATGGAGAGGTGCTTCGTTCTGTTCTTCAAGGTCACCTTGAGTCAGAGGCAACAACAAACAACACCGGGTGACCCCAGGGCCACTCCACTTGCACCCCCTCCTCAACTTAGGGTGTCACCTGGTTCATGAAGCTGACCAGTGTTCTCCAGGTGGACCAGCAAAGAAGGGGTATCGCAGAGCATTCCGGGGTTACAATTTCACTCCCCTTGGTGAGCAGAAGGTCGTCTTGTGACAGGGCCCCGAGACCTGGCCCTCCCCAAAGAGCGAGAAACAAGACAGATCAGCCTGTGAGCATATAATGAAACGGAGATTGGAAAATGTATACATATGATTATGCTAATGTTACTTTGATGAATTTTTATATGTAAGTTGGGAAAGTAATCAGACAAATGAAATGCATGTACATTATTTCAAAGTATTATACTTTGTTTTTCCTGAAAGTCAAGAGTACAGATTAAAATATAAAAAGTGGCTTCACGAGCCAAGAAAACTTGGGAGAAAATATTGGCAGAGAAAAGTAGAGACGCAGGCGCTGGACGAGGGGCCAGGCGAGGCACTGAGCCCACCATATGTGAGCCTGGCAGGTCTGCATTCACACAAGCAGCTTTCATGAGGAGTTCCTTCTAGAAATAACGTAGAGGAAAGAGAAAAGAAGGTTTGGCCAAGAATCACGTTCCCTCTGCCCAGGGCCTCAGGTCTAGCAACAACCCAGACACGCAGCGAAGCTGCTGGAGCCGTGGAGAAAGCAAAGGGCTTCAGCCGGGTGAGGACACTGTGTTCCTTTGTGCATTGAGTCTCCTTGACGCCCATGGCCTGCCTGTGCTCCTCGATATCAGCAGAATAAGAAGTCTTTATGCCTTGGTGGCGACAGGTCCTCATGAGAAAAACTAGCAAACAGCACTTGAGCTAAGGAGGGAGAACCTTAGTGGACACAAGACTGGCAGACAGCAGCGTCACCCGCAAAGGGCAGCATGGACTGCATGCTGGTGTATTGAAGGAAGACAGATCCAAGGGACAGCACTCAGGTTCTACTAGGAAAGGCAGGGACAGCCAGACCTGAGCTGAATGGCAGTGGGCTTCCCACTGGGGACAGTGAGAGGCTTCAGGCCAGAGCAGGCAAGCCTGACACAGTGACAGTAATGACTACATCTACGTGTGCATCTGTGCCTCAGTGTGTTTGCTCTGGGACCTCTCCAAGGTGACCCAGAGTTTCTTGTGTCGATAAGCAACTGTGTCCCTTTTAAGTGTGTCCTATCTACCGCTGGAGCAGAGAAGGCTTGGATTGATCAAAAGCAAGCTTGTTCCAAAAGACCAAACATCTTCTTATGGTCCTTCTAATTAGAATTAAGCCAGTGTTGATTCCCATCTTGAAGTTGAAAACAGGACAGGGTGATGTCTCCAGGGTCTGTGCAGGTCAGCATATGTCCCCGACGTACTGTCTTCGCTCCTGGTTCGGGACTACGGGCAATAAATAGTTCAGCCAGGTCTCACCACACCTTCCTCAGATCACCCTCTGCCCAGTCCCCAAGCCGTCCACATCACCACTGTCTAGCCCTTGTCTGTGACCATCAGCCAGCAGCCCCTCCCACCTGCTGCTTCCCACCGTGCTGTCCTCCACCCCCCAGGCCCCCCCTCCTGACTGGCCCATCTCTGTCTGGGACCTTGTCCCTCAGGGGCTTATGTGGTTATCTGAGCATTGTTGAGGCTGGGGGAACACTGAAGGAGGTTTTCTGGGTTCCAGCCTGTGTGCCATCATTTCCCCCACAGATAATTTTCCTTTCCTTTAGGAACAAAAATAGAACCCAAGGTCAGGTGAACGGCAAGGTCAGGCTAATAAGCACAGAGCCTGGGCTTGAGTGATTGTGAATTGTGCTCAGACTGCAGTCAGTAGAGCTCTGGTTTACCACGCTGGAGCCTAAGTGACCTTCAGACCCTGAGGGTGCCCACTAGGCTGACAGGACAGAGCCAAGGGGTCTTCTCCAGTCCCCACTGGTACACAGCACACATACACCCTCCTGTGCCAAATACATGTGGCAATGCACCACACACACCCACACTCTCACATACACACATCACCAACACAAATGCACTCACCCACACCCCCACAACACACACATGCCCATGTCCACACAACACACCACACACACCCACAGTCTCACATACGCACATCACCAACACAGATGTACTCATCCACACCCCCACACATACACACGCAGCCCGTACACACACACCCATAAAGGCACTATCAATACATATATACACCCATTCACACACAACCCACCAAGCACACATGCCATCAACACACCGTGGATACACATACAACAAAGCATACACATACAGGTAACGTCAGGCCCATACCACCAACACACGGATACATCTACAGAAGTACACAAGCTCAGCACACACACAAAGACACACTGACAACATGCACACAGGCCACTGACACACACCCACACACCTGCTTTGAGCACCCCACTGCACAGGTGAGGCATGCAGTCCCAGCACACCCAGGCTCTGGAGGTCCAGCGGCTGCCACCACAGCACAGGCCAGGGCTGGGCTGGGAGCTCATGCCCAGTCAGAGTCTTGGCTGTGTCCTCGTGTGCTCAGTGTTGGTGCTGTCATGTCAAACACCCACCCCTGTGCACCTCTACATATACACGCAAGGTTGGGCTCACTGCCCTGTTGTTATTAGATGCTTTCAAGTCAACTTGGACTCACGGCAACATGTGATGAGTGGGTCTGAACCTTGTCCTATCCGGCAGCATCCTTTCCATCTCTGGTACGATCAAGTCCATTCTTACAGTTTGTGTCGATCCATCTTGGTCAAGCTCTTCCTCTTTTTCTCTCACCCTTCAACTTTCCAAACCTGTCTCCCCAAAGACAACATGACCTTCCTGACAACATGCCCCAAATGAGATAGAGCTGTATTATCCTTGGCTTCAAGGAGCACCCTGGTTACACTAAGACCATGTTCTTCTGGGAGCCCATGGGGTATTCAGTGCTCTTCGCCAACACCACAGCTCAAGGGCACTGATTCTTCTGAGAAGGTGGCCCTGTAGCTGCAGCAATCTCACAGTTGAACTGATGCTACACAAAGGTCACACCAAGCTTGTTGCAGATGTAAACACCACAAGCGTGCCGAGCCCCGCAACCTCCGAGCTCTCTGGTACACTCAGCTCTCCTCCAAGGAGAGAAGGGGAGTTTTAGAACAGTTTATCTGCAAAGAGTCACATTTACTCCAGGCGGCGAGGACATGCACTCTGTGGAGCACTGCACAGGCGCGTCCTCCGTCCAGCTACAGCCTGGGTCCATGGGAGAGTGACTACCAGCGTCCTCACCATCAGACCCCACACATAAGCCTCATCAGGCCAGCTTTTCAGCCTCCACATCGCTGCCCTGTGCTGGGCACAGGGTCCTGGGTCTAAGGGGCCCAGGCTCCACCATCACCCTAATCCTGCCCTCCTTCTGCGTGACAGCATCCAGCACATGAGGCCATATCACTTGTTCTGAGTCCTCGGTGGACAGCATCCACACCACCTGGAGAGGTTCGATCCCACCTCCACAGCGTCCATCCAGCTCACAGGGAACCTGGAGGGCCAAGCCGACTGCCCCACAGGCCTCTCAGGCTCCAGATTGTCACAGAAGCATAGTCTGGTTCCCTCCCGGGAAGCAGTTGGTGAGTTTGAACAGCCCACCTTTAAGTGAGCAGACGAACGCTTTTACAAGGTGCCGGGAGGGCTCCAGGAACAACAGTATCATTAATAACAACATAAGGGCATGTTCAATTAAAACAATGTTAACATGCTGATAAAACAACTTTAAGTGGAGACTCTATTAAGTAAATGTGCTTCACTGACTCTCTCTGTTCAGCCTTTCCAGTCATGGTCCTGTAACTCCACCACATCATCGACTCAGCCACAACCTCAGAGTGGCTACAAGTCCATCGCTGGGATTGGTCCATGCCTAGTGCTGCTCGAATGGGTGTACCTTCAAATTGACAAGGAGCCTGTCATGAAAAGTTGACCTCACCACAGTAAAGGGGACCTCACTGCCATCAAATGGAGAGCATCCTTCAGACACGCGTTCCCTGCACAGAGAATCTTCTAGACCTGGCAGAGCAGGCACGCTGAAGATGGAGAGGTGGTGGGTAGTTGGCACATAGAGAGCTGCTGGACTCGCCCTTCCAGGGAAAGGGGGAGACACCGCCCTGCAGAAGGTCGCTGGAGAGCAGGTACATTCGAGCAGGAGGTTGACCTGTGGCAAGAAGAGCTAGGGCAGGGGTGACCGCCCCTCAGCAGGGCTCGATCTCTGGTAGAGGTTGCACAGATCCCCCCACCTTAGCCAGGCAGTAAGGCAGGATCCACAAGGGTCCTCAGGCAGCTGCCACCAGGTAGAACGGAAGTCGATGGCAGGAGCCGGCTGCAGAGATCGGTACTGTCTCCGCTGCACAGACTCGGGAGGCCCCCTTGGGAGTCTTCAGGAAGTCCAGCAAGGCCCAGCAGCAGGCAAGAGCCTCCAGCAGTGTGGTGGTGACCAAAGGCAGGGATGCCAGCAGTGTGGTGGTGACCAGAGGCAGGGGTGCCAGCAGTGTGGAGGTGACCAGAGGCAGGGCTGGGTCTGAATCTCAGCACACCTGCCCAGCAGCAACAGAGTGGACACAGGTGTGCAGGGGAAGCCCTGCCCCTGGAATGGTTTTACTGTTTACTGCTCGCCTCCTGTAGATGACAATGCGGCCATGCTTGGCCAGCACCACGCACGTGCTCCTGTGTCTGCTGGTCACCTGTGAGCCCAGTGTCGAGCACTGGCTGGCCCTCTGCGTGTACAGGCTCTCCTGTGGTGTTCCAGCTGCCTGTCTCCACGTACAGTGTAGACTCACCAGGCACTTACATAAACAACAACAAAACAGGTACTTGAGATTAGCATAGAAATAAAGAAATCATTTTTATTCTAGACACTAAACTAAATAAAAACAAGATGAATTAAAATAATAATGAAACTTTGAAGCAAACAGAAATAAAGTTAATTCTATAAATTGAGGCCACAAGTAGAAGTTCCTTCCACTTTATTTCCTCTCATGACCTGTACCATCAGCTCATACCTGTGACACCTCACATGCATATCTCACATGACATCTGACCCGCACACACCTGTGACATCTCACCCACACACACCTGTGACACCTGACCCGCACACACCTGTGACACACCTCACCTGCACACACCTGTGACACACCTCACCTGTGCACATCTGGACCCTCATCTCCTCATTGCAGACTCACACCGGCCCAGGCTGGTTGCTCCCCCTAGGGGCATTGAAGGGTCCAGAATAGCTCACTCTGTGCTTTCTCCCCTCACCTGCAGCTCTTTTTCTTTACCAGGTAAACAGGTAAGGCTTCTCCCCTGTCAGCCTCCTTCCTGGACACAGGGGTAGTGGGGGATTCTGGAACCCTCCACCTCCCTGAACAGCTCAGCTTGGACAGAGGCTGACACTACACTTTTGTCCCATCAGCCACTCCTCATCCTGCAGTCAGCTCTGCCCTTGGGCTTCCAGAAAATGTCTACTCCAAGGTCACCTGTGATGCCCAAGAAGCTCAGTGCATGGACCCTTTTCTGGATCTTGTTGACCTTTTGGACAGCCTGAAGTCCCTCTCTCCTTCCCTTCACAATCCCTCCCCACAGCACGTGAGCCAAGTGCGTGTCCATGACAAGTGTGGCAGGGGTAGGTTAGGATAGTAGTAGTTGTTGTTGCTGCTGCTGTTGCTGTAGTTGTTATGTGCCATCGAGTTGCCTGTGACTCATAACAAGCTATGTACAACAGCCCTATACCCTGCTTTATCCTGTGCCAATCGTATTGTCTCCAACACACCTACTCTCATTACCCCAGTCACTGAATCAATCTATGTCATCCAGGGTCTTCCTCTCTTGGAGCTGTCCCTCCACTCTTCCAAGCAAGCGCAGTCCCTTTCCAAGGACTGGTCCCTCCTTGCAACGTGTCCAAAGTATGTCAGACGAAGCTTCAGAATCCTTGCCTCCAAGGAGCAGCCTGGTGTCAACCTCTCCAAGATGAATCTGTTTGTTCTCTTAGCATCCCATGGTATATTCAATACTCTTCTCCAGCACCACAGCTCAAAGGCATTAATTCTCCTTCTATCATCTCTAGTCATTGTCCAGATTTCTGAAGCATAGCAAGTAATTACAAAGACCATGCAAGCAAGATTCTGCTGAAGATTATCCAAAAATGGCTAGAACAGCACATCAGCAGAGAACTGCCAGAAGTGCAGGCTGGGTTTAAAAGAGGCCGTGGTACTAGGGATATTATAGCTAATGTTAAATGAATCTTGACCGAAAGCAGGGAGTACCAGAGGAATGTCTATCTGTGTTTCATTGACTATGCAAAGGAATTTCACTGTGTGGGTCACAGCAAACTGTGGCTGACTCTGAGAAGAACAGGAATTCCAGAACACTTGTTTGTACTTACATGAAACCTATACTTGGACCAAAAGGCAGTCATTAGAACAGAGCAAGGAAACACTGCATAGTTCAAAATGGGGAAGGATGTATGCCAAGGATGTGTCACATATCCATAATTTCAATCTATATACAGAACAGATTATCCAGGAAGCTGGGCTCTATGGGGAGAAATGTGGCATCAGGATTGAAGGAAGACTCATCAACAATTTGTGTTACACTAATGACACAACCCTGCTTGCTGAAACTGAGGAGAACCTGAAGTGCTTGCTGCAGAAGGTCAAAGACTGCAGTCTTCAATATGGATTGAAGCTCAACATTTAGAAAACAAAGATTCTCACCACTGGGCCAATTGGCAGCATCATGACGGATGGTGAAGAGATTGAGATTGTTAACAGATTTAGTTTGCTTGGCTCCACAATCAACACTCTTGGTACCAGCAGCCAGGAAATCAAAAGATTAATTGCATTGGGAAAGTCTGCTGTCGGAGACCTCTCCAAAGTACTAAAGAGCAATGATGTCAATCTGGAGACAAAGATGTGCCTGATTCAGGCCATGGTCTTTATTGTTGTTGTTATTTTCCTCTTCAATATAAGACTTTGGGAGATTCCAAATATAACACAAATAACCCATCTTTAAAAACTCAATGAAATTAATCTAGTCCCTGAAACATTTTTGTACTGAGGGAAGTGAACTCATTTTTAGAAAACTTGAATTTACATGAAACGATGCAACTTCCTTGAGAAGAAAGGAGGCATCCAGCCCCCAGAGCCCTCAGAAATCTGTCTTTGGTCATGTATGCATGTGTCCCAGGGTCCCCATCGTCCAGAGAGTCCCCAAACCCACAGTGTATCTAAGGTGTTGGCACTGCTGTGCTGAGCTGCGTGGGGTGGGGTGGGGTGGTGAGCAGACAGCAGGGCAGTGGCCGGGTCAGGGTGGGATTTTGCGTCTCCAGCGCCTCAATCTCCCCATCGCTCTGCAGACCTCACGGTGGGGGAAGGTGGCTGCTCCAGGCAGAGGTCACTTTCTGTCCTGTCACATAGAGTGGGAAGCACCGTGAGGAGACTTTGAAGCTGTTATGAGTTATTTCCTCAAAGAGTCATGAGCATTTTTCTCAGCAGTCATTCCTGGCTCAGTGAAGCGGCGAGTGGCCTGAGTTCCCAGTTTCATGATTAAAAGGGCAGATTCAGGGCCCAGTCACGCGGCTGGGGGGAGTCAACCTTGTCCTGGGGCAACCCAGTCGGGAAATCAGGAAGCGAAAGAAACACAGGAGGTGCCCTGGCCACCATGAAGAAGCCTGGTGGACAGAGCCAGCTGATCGGAGCTACTGCCCCGCCCGGGCAAATCCACGCTGCCCTGGGGGTCCTGGGGTCACAGCTGAGGGAAGTGGCGGCCAGAGCCAGCTCTTCACACCCTCTAAGTGGCCCTGATGGCACGTTGTTAAGGTCTGAGGTCTGAACCTGCCCTCTGGGAGACTCTGGGCCCCTACCCTGTCCTACAAGGATGCTGAGAGGAAGCCGTCTGGACAGCACTGGGTTTGGATCTGGGCGGCTGGGTGGTGTGGCGCCTAAGCTCACAGTCTCCAGCTGCTGAAACCACGGGGGCTCCATCGCGTGCCTGCTCAGCCCTCTGAGTTGGAGTCAATTCCGTTGGGGTTGTCTTGTGGCATCTGGACTTCTCTGTGCTGGGGGTGCCATTCTTCAACACACCCAGTGTACATCTGTCTGCCCCCCTCGAGATGCTAGCCCCTGGGTGGGGACCCCACAGCAGTGAGGTGCTGTCACACAAATGCTCACCCTCCACTCATTAGTGTGACCCTACAAAGTCCCAGGAATCTTCCCAGCCCTGCTCCCACCTGTGTGCAGTTGAGGTCACTGCTATTCACTGCTGTTGTCAGCAGTGATAGATGTGTGAAGGCCACAGACAGTGAAGCTGGCAGTGGGCACTGTCACTGTGCTTACAACCTAAGTTCCTCAGGGGCTTCCATGGGGATCCCAGAGATAAGAGGGTGGCGGTGCAGGGACGTGGCGGTGAGAAAGGGGGTGGAGGGAGTACACGCTTTACAGCTGAGGACCATGGGGGTGGACGGAGTATCCCCCACTGCTGTGTCCCACAGAACATGAAGGAGTTCTGTCCTCACTGCTGAGGACCATGGCTGTGGCGACCGTGTCCTCCTTTATCCTGAGGTCTGTGAAGCTGTCGGGAGCTCGCTCGCCTTGCTGAAGACCAAGAGAAAAGGCAGCGCTCTCCGTGAGCGTCTGTGGAAGGACGTCCAGGCTAGAACCACTTTTCCTCTCTGACAAGTAAAACTGCCCAGAAAAAAAAAAAACAAAAAAAAAAACCCGGCCAAACCCCAAACAGCCAACAACACAGAGATGAACACAAAGTGCTCTTCCCCTCCTTCCCTGTGTGCTATGAACGCAGCGAGGGACTGCTGGGTCATACGGCGAGTGCATATTTTACTTTTTATAAACTTGTCAACCTGTGTCCTGGAGGAAGGCTCTGCCACCTCCTCTCCCGCGGGCAGTGCTGTGCCTCCAGGTCCTTGCAGTGTCCGGGCCACGTTGGACTGTCAGCTGCCCCAAGAGGTGGAGGTAGCTGCCCTGTGCCTGGTCTAAGGTTTCTTCGGTGACTGGTTTGCTATCTGTGGATGCGCTTTGGTGACACATGGCTGCCCATTTTCTACCTGGGTTGTCACTTTTTTACTTTTGAATTTTGATACCTCTTTATGTTGCTGTTGTTGTTAGGGGTCATTGAGACAGCCAGACTCACACCCTTTTGAACAACAGACACGGTCCTATCCTGTCCCACTGTCACAGACACTTTATCAGTCTTTGCATGTTATAAATATTCTTTTTTATATTTAAAAAAAACTGAAGGCATGGAAGGTTGAATGTTGGGCTACAACTGAAAGGAGGCAGTTCCAATCCACCAGCCATGCCAAGGGAGGAGGGATTGTAGCCTTGGAGTCCCAACAGAGGGCCCCAGGGGTGGGGACCAAGAAGATGGTAGTGGGCTTCATGCTTTTATTTTACCGGTGTTTGGTTTTGGTGGTGGTTGTTTGGGTTTTTTTATGTGCCGTTGAGTTGCCTGCAACTCATAGAGATCCTATGAACAGTAGCTCTGACCCCTGCCCTATCCTGAGCCAATCTCACTGTCTCTGGAATACCTACTCTCATTATCCCAGTTACCGTGTCTATCCATCTTCTCCAGGATCTTCCTCTTCTGCGCTGGCCCTCCACCCTTTCAAAGCATGATGTCCTTTTCCAAGGGCTGGTCCCTCCTCCTGGCAACCTGCCTAAAGTTGAGATATATAGACCGATAGATATATAATTGTTGTTGTTGAGTACCGCTGAGTTGGAAGTAAACCATAGCTGACCCTCCAGTGAATTTTCGGAGGTGGTTAATCTCACAGGAGGAGATTGTCCATCCTTCTCCTGTAGAGCAGCTGGTGGATTTGAAGTGTGTGTCTTTGGGATTGCAGCACAGCTTCTGCCACTAGGCCACCAGGGCTCCCTTATACACATATTATAAATACTAGTCCTTTTAGGAAGATTTAGCATTTGAAACTATTGTCTTTGTCTTCCTCACACAGCTCTTCACAGAGCAAAGGCCTTTAATTTCTATCAAGTCCAAAACACACATTTTTCTTACAGTCAGTCACACTCTCGGGGTCCATCCCATGGCCGTATGGCCCGGCCCTGCGCCTGGAGGTTCCCTGAGCTCCGTCGTAAGTCTTCACTGGTTGGGTTTACACGCAGTCTACACCTCAGCTGGGATGGACTTCTGCTCACAGAGTGAGGTTTCGTGGGGTCCAGTCTTCAGCCCTTGGATAGTCCAGGGCAGCGTTTGTCCTTCTCCACTGAGTGACTTTCGCTCTTTTGCCATGTTTGTGTGGCTCCCTCTCTGGGGGCAGGGTCCCTCTCTGGGCTTCCCGACCTGCTGATCGGCACATCTGTGGATCACGCACACCGTCCCGCACTGGCCTGGTTGCTGGACCTCGGCAACAGTCCTTGATACAGAGAAGGCTGGTCCTGCCCACTGGATTCTTCCTCAGAATTGGTTTAACTGAGGACCTCATCAGGCGCACTTTACAATATGTCTGCGGAAAGCCACGCCGAAGCTTGGGTGGGTGTTGCTTTAAACTTGGGCACTGAGGAAAATGGACTTCTCTGCCAAGCTGAACTTCTCCTACTGTGAGCGGGATACGTCTCCTCATCTACCAGGGATTTCTGAGACTTACGTCACAAGTGTCTGGTCGCACACAGATCTTGTACAGGTTCTGCATTCACACCTGAGTCTTTCATTGCAGGTATTTCAGTGGGTCCTGACTAGAAACGGATGACCCATCATGCACAGTGTGAGTAGGGTGGGGGCAGCGACAGGGACTGGCACGGCGTGGAGGAGGGTGACAGTCAGAGCCCTCAGCCAGCAGCCCGCACTGCCCCAGACACCTGCGGCTCATCCTCTCAGGGGACAGCCGGGCTCCTGAGGGATCCTTGGCCCGAGGAAGAGCCCACAGTTCAGAGAGGACACCGACTGTCACCTGTCCTTCACTCAACACTTTCAGAGCACGTGGACCCAGCCCACAGCGTCCATGGGCACAGCCTCCTGACCTCACTGCTCCTGTCATCGCACCTTTCACAACGTGCTGACATCTCACACTTGTCACAATATTCTGACATGCCTCACCTGTCACGACCTCTCGACACTCCTCACCTGTCACAACCTAATGACATTGTCACCTATCACAGCCTGTCGGCACGTCTCACCTGTCACGACCTGCTGACACTCCCACCCGTCAAGACATGCTGAGGTCTCTCACCTGTCACAACATGCTGATACGCCTCACCTGTCAGGAAACGTTGACACCCTCCTCTGTCACTACATGCTAACACCCCTCACTTGTCACAATAAGCTGACACCCCCTCATACGCAAGGATATGCTGACACCCCAAATCTCTGAGCCCCGTGATTCCCCCAAGGCCCTCCACACTGCACCCTCACTGAGAAGTAAGCTGTGACATCTGGAGGCAGAACCAGCACTGAGCTTGTCTGCACGTGGGGGCCTCGGCCCAGAAGCTGGGGACACCGTGGTGGCTGGGGCTCTGCAGGAGGGTCTCACATGCCAGTGATTGGAGAGGAGGGCACAGATTAATTTAATTAGTGCCTGATTTGTTCAGTGATCGCTCACACACGATGTTTGGTCTGAATCAGGGAGTATGTGGCTCCTTAATTGTTCTCAAATCAGGGGAATAGCCAGAGAGCATTTCCAACCATTAAGAGAATGATATTTAAAATTATGAACATACTGTATATGTTGGTGCTCTGAGAAAACAGACTGGGCATGTTTGGGGAGATTAGTGAGAATGTGGTTATTCTTGGAAGAAAAGCCTTCTGTCTGCAGCGCCAGGTGGAGCGGGCGGGCAGGGGCCTGGGGAAGCCGCGCACAGCTCCTCGCCATCTACCAGAACTCGTCCAGGCTCAGTCGACCTGGCAAATCCACTGCCCCACACCTCAGCCAGCCTGGCCACTGGCCGCCCACCACACTTCCGTCTCTGCTCTGCTGGTTCTGAGCCACCACTGGTGCTGAGAGCAGAGGGCATGGAAGCCATGCCCGAGGCTGTCCCCTCCACTCCTCTCAGGGCCCATCAGGAGCCCCTGTCATCCTTGGCCCTGAAGCCCTCACACTGGGTCAAACCCGGGTGACCCTTGGACCCTTAGCTGAGATCCTCTTGTGTGGTGGAGACGTCAGAGTCTCCAGATAAGGAATCTGGGAGCCTGCGGGAGCTGTTTGCATGTTCGGTGATATGTTAGTGGCAACGTTCAGCTGGTGGTGAGAGAGTGTGAGCTCTAGGTGACAAGCTGACAGCACACAGCTGGGACCCCAGCACCTGAGAACGGTCCACGTAGGAATGCAGCAGGAGCTGAGCCATGGGAGGGTGGACCCAGAAACCACTATGGGCGCCATCACCATCACCCCCGCCCCAGTGAGGCGTAGATGGTGAAGCGAGACAGGTTTAGGTTCCGGAGAGAATTGTACATGAGGGAGACAGTCGGGTCAGAACAGATCATCGTGGCCAGCAGAATTCTGGGATTCTACGTAAGAGCACAGTAAAGCATAATGCTCTCCAGTCCCTCCGATGTTAGCGAGTGACGTACAAAGTCAGGGCTCCTGCGTGTTGTGTCGTACCCCATTGTGTGAATGCACCACAATTTCTCAATCCATTCCATTGTGGTTGGGCATTTGTGCTGTTTCCAGGTTCTTGCAATGGTGAAAAATGCTGCTATGAACATTGGCGTACAAGTCTCTGTTTGTGCCTCAGTTCTCATTTTTCTCAGGATATGTTCCAAGATTCTATTGAAAATTATCCAAAAACGACTGGAACAGCACATCAGCAGAGAA
>NW_006399756.1:1282838-1327599 GCF_000299155.1 Elephantulus edwardii | reverse complement strand
AGCTTATTTTCTCTGACACACCTACTCCCATTACCCCAGTCACAAAAGCAATCCATATTATTGAAGGTCTTCCTCTCCTGTACTGTCCCTCCACCCTCCCAAGCATGATGTCCCTCTCCAAGGGCTAATCCCACCTTGCAACATGTCCAAAGTACATCAGATGAATCTTCAGAATTCTTGCCTTCAATGAGCAGCCTGGCTTCACCTTCTCCAGGTTGAACTTGTTTGTTTTCCTAGCAGTCCTTGTATATTCAATACTCTTCTCCAGCACCACAGATCAAAGGCATCAATTCTCCTTCTATCATCCCCGGTCATTGTCCAGCTTTCTGATGCATAGCAAGAATCTTTGTTTTCTTGATGTTGAGTTTCAATCCATTTTGAAGGCTGCAGTACTTGACCTTCTGCAGCAAGCGCTTCAGGTCCTCCTCAGTTTCAGCAAGCAGGGTTGTGTCATCTGCTTATCACAGATTGTTGATGAGTCTACCTCCAATCCTGATGCCACATTTCTCTATGGATTGAAAAGGTATGGAGATAGGACACATCTTTGGCACACACCCTTCCCAATTTTGAACTGTGCAGTGTTTCCTGTTTCTTTTCCTGTAACTCGAGAAGCAAAGCACATGGATAAATTGGATACAAAACAAAGGCAGCAAAACTCACACCAAGGCCTCAGTACACACAGCAGGAGGCGCTGTTCTAGCCCCTCTGCGGGGACTTGGTCCCTTTTCTCCTCCATCCTCGCTTGGCAGGGCCTCTGAGCACAGGCAGTGTGGATACCGTGTGTGGGACCCTCACCCCGTCCCACGGACACACAACATGGTCCGACTGGGAAAGGGGTTCCCTGTTCCTTTCTAAAAACCACCCCTGTGCAGGGTAGGCCCCCTCTCGCTCCTGAACTGTGAGGAACAGAACAGACAGGGACAGATGGTAAATGGGAAACAGAGGGCCTGGTCAGCACCACGGGGCCAGAGCTGGAGAGGTTCCTCTCTCTCCGAGAGCTGAGAGCCAGTGTCCCCGGTTCACTCTCAGCCCCCTGACTGTGACTGTGACCGTGTCCCCGGACTCCAGTGTCCCCGGTTCACTCTCAGCCCCCTGACTGTGACTGTGACCGCGTCCCCGGACTCCAGTGTCCTCAGTTCACTCTCAGCCTCCTGTGACTGTGACCTTGTCCCAGGCTCCAGTATCCCAGTTCACACTCAGCCTCCTGACTGTAACCATGTCCCGGGCTCCAGTGTCCCCCAGTTCACACTCAGCCCTGACTATGACTGTGACTGTGTCCCCAGACTCCAGTGTCCCCGGTTCACTCTCAGCCCCCCGGACTCCAGTGTCCTCAGTTCACTCTCAGCCTTCTGTGACTGTGACCTTGTCCCAGGCTCCAGTATCCCGGTTCACACTCAGCCCCCTGGCTATGACTGTGACTGTGACCCCAGACTCCAGTGTCCCCCAGTTCACACTCAGCCCTGACTGTGACTGTGACCCTGGGCTCCGGAGGCAACAGTCAGGGTGCTGTAGGACCAAGCAAGGTTCCCATCAGTCCTTGCAGAGCAGAGTCAACTCAACGCCACCTGCAGACAGCAGCCTCGTGAACTTCTGCCACGTCGCCTACTAATGTGTGTCAGGGTCCGTGACGAGGCCAGGCACGGTCCATGTGAATCATGCTCAAAAGGAATTATAAAACCCCCAATAAGCCTCCTCCTCCCTCTGCCACACTGGGAGCAACTCAGCCCCACAAACCCTCCCAGTGTGGGTTCTCCTTGGTACAAGAGCACGTCGTGATTTGGGGGTGCTGTGATTGTGCACCAAAGAAGTTCAAGAGAATCTGAGAAAAAGCTATGAGAACTCAACCCCATTGAGTTGTTGAAACGCTGGAGGTGCAAACAGATCAATAGTTTTTCTATAGAGCAGCAATAACCATTTAGGACAGAATCCAGCATCTTTCCTGGTCGTAACAAAAATATATAATCTCATTAGAGTTGTTGTTGTGGTTGTTGTTGTGGTTGTTATGTGCCGTCGAGTCATTTCTGACTCATAGCGACCCTATGTTCAACAGCCCTAAATCCTGCTCTATCCTGTGCCAGTTGCACTGCCTCTGACACACCTATCCCGATTACCCCAGTCACTGAATCAATCCACCTCATAGAGGGTCTTCCCCTCCTGCGCTGTCCCTCTCCAAGGACCAGTCCCTCCTTACAACATGTCCAAAGTATGTCAGACAAAGTCCCAGAATCCTTGCCTCCAAGGAGTAGCCTGCTTTAACCCTCTCCAGGATGAATCTGTTTGTTTTCTTGGCAGTCCATGGTACATTCAATACTCTTCTCCAGCACCACAGCTCAAAAGCATCAATTCTCCTTCAATTATCCCTAGTCATTGTCCAGCTCTCTAATGCATAACAAGTAATTGCAAAGACCATGGCCTGTATCAGGCGCACCTTAGTCTCCAGAGAGACACCGTTGCTCTTGAGTACTTTAGAGAGGTCCCTAACTGCAGACTTTCCCATCGCAATACGTTTTTTTATTTCCTGGCTGCTGGTGCCAAGAGTGTTGACCGTGGAGCTGAGCAAACTGAAGCTGTGAACAATCTCAATCTCTTCGCCATCCATTCTGATGCTACCAGTTGGTCCAGTGGTGAGAATCTTTGTCTTCTTGACATTGAGCCTCAGTCCATACTGAAGGCTGTATTAGGATTATTGTAACTAGATTTCGTCAAGTCAGCTACAATGCATGTGACCCAGTGTATAACTCACAGGACCCTCACCCCATCCTGCCCTGCACAGACCCGCCACCCTCAAGTTCACGGCTGCAGTCATGTGGTGATCCATCTCCTGGGGGGTCATCCTCTGTGACCTCTGCCAGTGATACTCTTGCATCAGGTCCCTCCACCAGGTCCCTCCTGCCCACAGACTCGAGGTCTGGGGGACGAAGTCTCGGTATTCTGTTTCTAAGGGGTGTTCTGCTCACACTTTTTTCAAGACAGACTTTTTATACTTTTGGCAATCTGCGGGATATTCAAAATTCTTTACCAACATCACAATTCAAAGGCATCAATTCTTCTCTGGTTCTCCTCATTCATTGTTCAATTTTCAGATGCTTACAAAGCAATTGAAAACTCCTTGGTTTGGACTGAGGATACTTTGGTCTTTCAATAGCACTTTTTTAAAATAAAAGTTTAACTGTGATTTTAATGAAAGTTTACAAAAAAGTTGGATTTTCATTCATTCATTGTTGCTCATTTTACTTCCTCTCCCTCCACCTCCCCTCCCCAGTTGGCTCTTTTTTAATGTTCGTTCATTGTTGCACTATTACCTCCCCCTCCCCCAGTCCTCTTTGCAATAGGCCTCTTATTATGGGTTATTGTCATGCACACAACGCCTAATCATCTTTCCTTCACCTGTCGCAATGCAATGTTCGGTACCTATCCCCTCTTATCCTATTCTCCTCCCAACCCCCCACGTCAGACCTGGTTTGTAACAGTGGTATTACACCGTGTTTGTCTTTTTGTGACTGAGATATTTCACTCTGCATAATGTCCTCCAGGGCACCTATGTTTTGTAATGTTTGTGAGTTCATTGTTTTTCAGTGCTGCATAGTATATTCCATTGTATGAATATACCCAGTTCAAAATGGGCACAGGGTATGAACAGATACTTCACCAAAGAAGACACCCGGATGGCAAACAAACACATAAAGGAACATTCAAAATCCCTACTTATCAGAGAGATGCAAATAGAAACTATAAGATATCATCTCACCCCAGCCACAACAGCAAAGTTCAACAGAGCAGCAAACAATAATTGCTGGCAAGGTTGTGCAGAGATTGGAAGCCGTATTCATTGCTGGTGGGAGTGTAATATGGTGCAACCACTATGGAAGGTGGTTTGGCACTTTCTCAGAAAGTTGGAAATAGAAATACCATTTGATCCAACAATTCCACTTCTGAGAATCTACTCTAAAGAAACCAGAACTGCCATCCAAACAGATGTTTGCACACCTATGTTTATTGCTGCCTTATTTACAATACCAAAGAGAAGGAAACAACCCAGGTGGCCATCAACAAACAGATGTTGTTGTTGTGTTACTATTGTGTGCTGTTGAGCCGCCTACGACTCATAGCAATCCTCTGTACAACAGCTCTGGACCCTGCTCCATCCTGAGCCAGCCTCATCGTCTCTGACACACCCACTCCCATAACCCTAGTCACTGAGTCAATCCATCCCATCAATCCCATCAAAGATCTTCCTTTCTGGTGCTGTCTCTCCACCCTCCCAAACATGATGTCCCTCCTCAAGGACTGGCCTCTCCTTGCAACATGTCCAAAGTATGTCAGACGGAGCTTCAGAATCCACCCCTCCAAGGAGCAGCCCAGTTTCACCCTCTCTAGGATGAACCTGTTTGTCTCCTAGCTGTCCATGGTATATTCAATACTCTTCTCCAAGGCCACAGCTCAAAGGTATCAATCCTCCCTCTATCATCCCTAATCATTGTCCAGCTTTCTGATGCATAGAAAGTAATTGCGAAGACCATGGCATGGATATAAAAACACTTTATTTTTTTAATAAATAAATTTTCAAAATAAATTTTATTTTATATTGGTTTGCCTACAAAGTTTGTATACATGTGTTTCACACTATAAACAGCACTTGAAAAGAGAACCTTGACTGAAAAATTGCCCATTGCAATGTGTCTTTTGATTTTTTTGCCTGCTGTTTCCACGGGTGTTAATTGTAGATCCAAATAAATTAACATCATTGTGTGTTCATTCTTTTCTCCACTTACCATGGTATTATTTATTGGCCCAGTCGTGAGGCTTTTTGTTTTCTCTTGGTTGATATTAATCCACGCTAAAGGCAATAGTGACATTTGTTTTCAGAAAGTCCTTCAAGTGTTTCCTTTCTCAAGCAAGGTTGTGTCATCTGCATCACACGGTGGTGATTTGTCTCCAGCCGTTCCTGAGGTCACCTTCTTCTTTTCATAGTCAGCTGCTCTACTTATTTTCTCAGCGTGCAGACTGAAGAGGCATGGAGGAAGGACATAGCTCTTTCGTCCCCTGTTCTGCTGGAAAGACTGCGTCTTGGTCCACGTGCGGGTTCACCTGGGCAGTTTCATGTTCTGAAGTGCTCACCTTTCACAGTGTTGGTCATAACATATTATGGACCCTACAGTCAAAAGCCTTTGAACAGTCAATAAAACACAAGTGAAAATCTTCTTGGGATTCTCTGCTTTTAGCCAAAATCCATCTGCCATCAGTGATGATGTCCTTGGTTCTATAACTTCTTTTGAATTCAGCATGAATTTCTGACAGCTCCCTTTCTATGTACTGCTCCAGGCATTAATAATCTTCAGCAAGATTTAACTTGGGCATGATATTAATGATATTATTTAATAATTTCCATATTCTGTTGGATCACCCTTTTCTGGAATAAGCATGAACATGAATCTCTTTTAGTCACTTTTTCACGTAGCTGTCTTCCAGATTTCTTGGCATAGGTGAGATGATAAAATACCTTAATTGTTACCGTATAAATGTCTGGAGCTTTCTCTTTGCCAATGCCTTCAGATCCACTTTGACTTCCTCCTTTTGTACGATTGGTACTTTATCATAGACTGCTTCCTGGAATCTTTCTTGACAATTTCTAGACAATTCTTTCTTGTTAGAATTGTTCTTCTGCAATTGAGAGTTGGTTGTAGAAAATCATAAGGCTTGACTGAGACATGAGAAAAAAAGAATAAAGATGTGGTATTTGCAACAGTCAGAGAACTAGTGGCCCTTGGAGAGCTGAGCTGCTAGCCCAAAAGCCACATCTCCCTGGAGTTTAAATCCACCTGTGGCTTCAAGGAAGAAGGATGAGTGGCTTCCAGTGTGATTTACAGCACTGGGAACCCAGCGGAGGGTGGGCTGTGAGTGTGTACTGTCTCCACACCAGTGAGAGTACACCAGTGAGAGTAGGTGAGTCGCAGTAGATGGGATAGATTTTTTTTGTTTGTGTGTGATAGAGCAGAGAGCATAAAACAGGGGGCCAGCAGTTCTGACTGAAGACCCCAAGTCGTGTTTCTCTGTGTCTTTATTGAAAATTATCAGGAAGTAAATCACAAAGAGAATTCAATGCAAATGAAGCCAAGCTCTTTCTATTGAAAACCTTCTGCTTGGCTCAGGAAGGAGGGGTTCACAAATGCAAGAATATGGTTTACCCTTAACTATTAACCTTGATGGGTCAGGGTGAACTCCAGCTCAGGAAGTAACACTCCCTCTGTAGGGGGCCCCTAGCTGTCTCTTGTCTGCAGGGTACAAACTGGTTATTTTCTGGGATCTGCCACAAGAGAAATCCTAACTTATAAATCTGCAATTCCTTCAATTCCTGAACAAGGGTTTTCATATAATATTTGGTATAAAGTTTGGCTTCCCATACGTTCCTGCTGTTCTGTCTCCAGACAGGTTGCTTTGTTCTCTTGGCATTCAGTATGTGCTCTCCTCAAGGGCCTGTATCACAGTGCAATTCAAAGCTCAAGGATCTTTGGTTGTTCCTCCTTACTCACTGTCCAAATTTCAAACGCATGTGAAGGTGGCGCAAACATGCTTGAGCGGAGGCAGGCTCATCCGAGAGCTTAGAGTGACATCTTTGCCTGTAAAACACCTTCCTCAAGTCTTTGACACCAGATTGACCAGAATGACCACTCATCCTTTGCTATCTTCACTGGTGCGCTCAGCGTCATTGAATCTAAAGAGAATGGAAATCTTGACACCTCCAAAATTTTCTTCCTTTGTTGAGAAATAAGGCATGTCCTTGAGTGAGAATCCCTTGCCTGTTTCAACTTCTCCTCTTCAAGCATGACCCAAGAACCCAGTCATAGACTTTGAGCCTCGGGGCAGCTGGCTTCAGGCTGGCCTGTAGTTCAGGTTACTTTGTTGATGACTATGTGTCTGATTCTCATGCTGCCTTCTTCTTTGTCACATGCTGCCTGTGGTCTTCAATTCCTTGTGCAGCATACAGATGGGATAGATTTGTTGTAAGAGAGCTGACTCTGACCCATCAGCCCTGCAGAACAGAGAGCTGCCTGTAGGTACCCAAGGCCATGCCGCTACACGAGGGGCTCTGACGTGTGCATTTGTGCTGGGCTGTTCACTGCTGGGTCCACAGTTGGTTCCCACTAAGACCCACAGACTCAGGAAGCAGATGGACAGTTGCTATGAGTCAAAACTGACTTGATGGCTGTGGGTCAGGTTTGACCTTGACAGAGTTGTTCACATACCACAGAAGGAGGCAGGTCCTTCTTTCACAGCCGTTCTGGGCCCATTGCTGCAGCATGATGACCTCCTCCAAGGGCTAGTCTCCCTCTAGGTAAAGCAGTGGCTCCCAAGGATGTCCACGGGTAGTGCCCAGAGCCTACGAGCACACAGCTCACAGCCAAGGGGACTGCAGATAGGACCAAATGAAGGGCCCTGAGATGGACAGTGTCTGGGTGGAGAGTATAGCCCCAGAGTCCCCACACAGAGAGGTGGGCAACACAGCAGGGGCGTGAAGACAGAAGCAGAGCTCAGAAAGAGTTAAGACACTGCAGTGCAGGTTCTGAGGATGGAGGAAGGACCCACAGGGATGCAGGCAGTCCTACAAGCCAGAACCACTCTCCCCAGAGCACCCCGAGGGGCCAGCCCAAGGACCTGTGTGACACTGGGCACTGTCTGGACACCTCCTGGACACCTGATCTCTGAAATAATAATTGTGTGTGTGTGTCTGTGTATCTGTGATAATAGTTCACAGTGCTGTAAAAAGTGCACACACCATGGTTTTGTTGTTTTCAACAAAGCTAATTGCTTTTCTCTCCACCCATTTTTATCTATTTTGTTTTACAATAATTCTAACACACACAATTCAACCACAGTGTCCCACTTCCTTCCTGCGAGTCTCATTTTCATTAAAACTGCTTGCAGCATGCTTTTAAAAAGGGGGAAAGGATAACAATTTGAAATACCTGCAAAATTGTGTGTCAGTTTATTTTACTTGACCCAAACTCCAGAGGTTTGGTGCCAGAGGCCAGCAGACGCGAGCCGCCCTGTCCCTTACAACCTCTGGTTCCCGTCAGCAAGTATGCACGGTGAGCGGTGTAACGGGGCCTCCAGTACAGTAGGGAGCTGACCAGGGGAGGCTGGAGCGGTGCCTGGCCCTCTCCCTCCTAGGGCACCAAGTGAAGGAGAGGGCAGGGCCCTGGGAGGACCTGTCCGCTGGGTCCCCACTCCCAGCCCAGGGCCCACTCTGGCCTACTCCACAAGGACAACCCACAGAGCGTCAGGCATGCCCTGCAGGTCCCACCATGCTGGGCCTGTGCCTGCCTGCGATCATGGGGTCAGCAATGGGAAGTGAAGTCCCTTTGAAGCCCTCTCCTCCCGCCCGGGCCTGAGCGCCATCTTGGCAGCAGGGCTAGAACCAAGGAGCCTCCAGACTGGAGCATCCCCTGCACCACCCTCCCCAGGGGATGGGAGGCCTAAGCAGGAGGCCAGCAAAGCATGAAGCTGCCCCTCCTGCAGGACGGCAGGGCCGGGCCTGGACCCCACAGGAGGGTCTCATCCTGGACCCGCTGGGACAGCAGAGGCCCTGACTCTACCCAGTCCCCTCCCCCATCATCCTGCCTCCAAGTCCATCGTGGGAAATGGTGAAGGCTGATTGCTTTTCCTCCAGCAGCCTCCATCCAGTGTCCATGGAAACAGCCCTGGGAGTGTGGGCAGGCGAAGGGAGGGAGGGTCTGTAAAATAAGGATAATGGGAAACTTTCAGAGCTGCTTTCCTACTACCCATGGTTTCCATGGAAACTCCAGCCCAGGGCAGGTTAGGATCCCGCACCCCAAGCTGCAGGTGGATGCAGGGACAGGGCAGGACTGGGCAGGGTAGAGGGGTCAGCGCAGAGAAACTGGAGTTTGGGGCTGGGGTGGGGGCAGGTCGAGGGGCAATGGCAGAGGCGTTGCCGTGCAGTGGGGACCCACCCTGAGCTGACCCTCCAGCAGGCTCTGGAGGCTGTAAATCCTGTGGGAGGAGACTGTGCATCTATCTCCCGTGGAGCCGCTGACAGACTCCAACCACCTGAGAAGCAGCACCTGGGAGGTATCCTCACACTGGGGGTGGGGCGCGGGGGGGTTGGTTGGATGGGGGTTAGGGGAGGGGCTAGGGGATTAGGGTGGGATTTGGGTGAGTTAGGGGAGGGGTTAGGGATGGGGTTGTTAGGGTGAGTTGGGGAGGGGTTCGGGTGTTGTTAAGGGTGGGGCTAGGGGGTCGTGTTAGGGGTGGGGTTAGGGGGTGAATGCAGGGATGGATGGTAGGCAGGCGGGGCAGGGGTGAGGGCAGGTGGAAGCAGGGGAGGGGCAGCGGCAAGGGGAACAGATGGTATCTCCGGGAGTCCAAAGGGGCCTCCGCTTACCTTCTGCCCTGCCCCAAGGATGAGTGGACACTAACCCAGAGGCTCAGAGGACATGAGGCCTGGCCATCTGCTCAGAAAGCACGAGGTAGGTACCCTAGGGCTGCGACACGGTGGGACCACGAGTCTGTACACTTGGCACGTGAGTCCTGTTTGGGTCTTACAAGGCACAGGGAGTGTTCCTCTGATGAGTGGAGCTGGCCCCAGCAAGGAGTGGGGAAGCCTGAGTCCCAGGCCTGAAACCAGAGCGAGAACCACCCTGTCCAACGATCCCCGCCTTCACGATGGGCATGCTGAAGAGCCTCAGAGAGCCAGGCCCCGATCCTGCCAGTAGATGCCCGTCTGCTCCCACCAGCACACCTGGACCAGGAGGGCTCCCAGACACAGAAACTGGTGAAGGGCGGCTGGTGGGGCAGGGCATTAGGGGGAAGGGAAGTGTGGAGGGTGGAGTGGGAAGGGCAGAGGGGACAGAGAGGGAAGGAGGGCAGGATGGCCAGGCCTGGACAGCCTTCAGGTGACTGACCTGAAGAGTCACAGCTGGGGAAGGGCAAGGTGAAAGGACACTTGAAGGAGGCATCAGAAGTGTGCGCTGCAAACACAAGTGTGAGGGTAGAGGGTGTGCCTGGAGGCCTGCTCTCTGGGTCTCTCTCCTGCAGAGCAGATTCATGCTTCCTGCTCGGCCCTCTGCGGACTGAGGACTGAGCGGAGGGGCTGGGGTGGGGAGGCTCTGGGAAGAGTATGATGTGAGTGGAGGGCTGTGAACTGTGAGTGGAGGGCTGTGAACTGTGAGTGGAGGGCTGTGAACTGTGAGTGGAGGGCTGTGAACTGTGAGTGGAGGGGCTGTGAACTGTGAGTGGAGGGGCTGTGAACTGTGAGTGGTGGTGCTGGGGTGCGGACAGTGTGGGGTGAGTGAGGATAACAGTGGAGAGGGGATTGTCTGTGAAATCCCGCCTTCCTTACTGTTGGATGGAGGTCCACCCTCTTTCCAAATGCATCCAGATGCCTCACAGCAAGTCAAGCGTCCTTCAGAGGGACTGCTGGCTCGGCCTTCACCCACAGGCGTTTGGATGCTCCCTCTGACAGCCAGGAGTCGCACCTTCTGCTCCAGGTTCTAACCAGTTCCTAGCTCTCAGCCCAAATGGCATCAGTCTTCACTTCCCAAATCTCCCAAACGAACTGCTGGCTGTTTATGCAGCACAAACAGTCCCACAGTAGGACATGGCCAGCCCATAAACTCCTCTCCAATACTTAGTCAATAAATCACACTAAGCAGGGAAAACAATGCCATCAAATAATTAAACAGCATTGTGAAATAATCTCCTAATCCTTGATAGGATTAGCTGTGAGCAGCCAATCGATGAGGGGGAGTTTTCTTAGGGATGTGGCCTACATTTGGTATATAAGGGAGTCTGCTGTCTGGTGGAGCTGGCTTGCTATTTCTCAGAATCCATCATGCCTCTGACCCCTCATCTCTTTAGATCTTGGAACAGCCTGTTCTATTGGCCTGGAGTCCATCAGTTTCCACAACTGTGTGCCACAGGCATAGGACTAGCCAATCTCTACAAGCACATAAGTCATTTGGCTAAGTATTTCTTTCTTTCTTTCTTTCTTTCTTTCTTTCTTTCTTTCTTTCTTTCTTTCTTTCTTTCTTTCTTTCTATCATCTCAATCTATCTCTATCTATCTCTATCTATCTATCTACCTATCACTGTTTCATCATTCATTGTGCTTCATTGGATTTGACTCCCTAGAGAACCCAGCCTAAGATAGTGACATGGGCCTTTAGTCCCCTAAGCAGGGTCCTTGGAACCAGGATGATCACTTCAGGGGCCAGTAAGCCTGGTAGCTGTGGGGTTCCCCACTCCATTATCCAGTGAGGCAAAGGAGTAACCACCAAGCTTGGAGACAATGGGACATGAACCCTCTCCACAAATAAGCTCTTGTAACATGTCCTGACATTATAGCTAATGTTAGATGGATCTTGGCTGAAAGCAGAGAATATCGGAGGAATGTCTGTGTTTCATTGACTATGCAAAGGCATTTGACTGTGTAGATCATAACAAACTATGGCTGACTCTGAGAAGAATGGGAATCCCAGAACACTTGATTGTGCTTATGTGAAACTTATACTTGCACCAGGAGGCAGTCGTTAGAACAGAGCAAGGAAACACGGCATGGTTCAAAATTGGGAAAGATTCCACCAAGGATGTGTCCTGTCTCCATATATTTTCAATATACATGCAGAACAGATTACCTGGGAGGCCAGGCTCTATGAGGAGAAGTGTGGTATCAGGATTGGAAGTAGACTAATCAATCTGCATTATATAGATGACACAACCCTGCTTGTTGAAACTGAGGAGGACCTGAAGTGCTTGCTGGAAGGTCGAGGACTGCAGCCTTTAATATGGATTGAGGCTTAACATCAAGAAAACAAAGATTTTCACCACTGAGCCAATTGGCAGCGTCATGATAGATGGTGAAGATTGAGATTGTTAACAGCTTCAGTTTGTTTGGCTCTACAGTCAATACTCTTGGTACCAGCAGCCAGGAAATTAAAAGACGAATTGCACTGAGAAAGTCTGCTGTCAGAGACCTCTCCAAGGTACTGAGGAGCAATGATATCAGTCTGGAGACTAAGATGTACCTGATACAGGTCATGGTCTTTGCCATTACTTGCTATGCATCAAAGCTGGACAATGATCAGGGAAGGAGAGTTGATGCCTTTGAGCTGTGGTGCTGGAGAAGAGTGTTGACTATACTATGGACTACTAGGAAAACAAACGAGTTCATCCTGGAGAGGGTGCAACTAGGCTGCTCCTTGGAGGCAAGGATTTTGAAGCTCCACCTGACATACTTTGGAGATGTTTCAAGGTGGGCTCAGTCCTCGGAGAAGGACATTATGCTTGGGAGGGTGGAGGGACAGTGCAGGAAAGGAAGACCCTCAATGATATGTATTTATTCAGTGACTGGGGTAATGGGGCTACGTGTGTCAGAGACAATAAGATTGGCAAGATATAGAGCAGGATTTAGGGCTGTTGTACATAGGGTCCTTATGAGTCACAAGTAACTCGATGGCACAAAACAACATTTCCTGACAGATTTTGCAAGGGGAGATGAACTCCAAAACAAACATCCTCATCTAGTTATTAAAGGATTTTAAGAATCCTCTGGTTTTGGTTTTTTTTTCTTCTTTAAAATGAAATCATGTTTTTAATTGTTTTTTGGTCCAACATTCTTCTAGGTTGTATAGCCCGGGTCTGTCCACTTGCTGTACAGAGGTAACTTGTGGTTGCTGTGATACTGAACACTGCGACACTGATGTGTCAAATGCGATAATGGTTACCCGTGGTGGACAGTGTTTGGTGGAGCTCCCCGATTAAAACAAGCTTGGAAGCAGGAGTGGCGTCCACTTCCGCCTCCCCAGAAACCCTCTGAATCTGGAGAAAGGATGAGTTATACAAGTGTTCAGGTCTTTCATTCATAGGTCGCTATGAGTCATCTATGACTCGACGGCACTTAACAGCAGCAGTAACTGTCACATAACCCTGGGGAGCAAGGAGGAGCAGGCTTAACGCACGTGTCGTGAAGACCCAGTAAGACAATACTGAAGTGATAAAGGAGAACCCCGTGAGAGATGCGTACACAGACACAGGAATGGGGGATGAGCCCAAAGGAAACTCCACGGTGGCCGACACCCACGGGGGCAGCCACCTGCATTCCTGCAGACCCTCGCTCTGAATTTCTGTTCACTTCATTTCCTGTAAGTGCTTTCCATTAAAGAATGGAGTAGCCTGCAGGCCAAGGACCAGGCTACAGAAGCAGATGACCAGACAGATGAACCAGAGGTCGTGCATTACTGTTCATGTTCCACAGTCCTTCACAAAGCTGAGTCCCATGCACCTCTAACGTGTGGGTGGTCTCCCTCAGCCCCTGTATCTGCCTCACAGCAATGGGACAATCACAGATTATCAGTAACACAGTTTACAGTGGTTCCAGGTCCCTCTCCGCCCGCGGAACTGCTGTCACCAGTCACCAAGCCCCGGATGTGTCCTGTACGCTCACAACACACCAGGGTAATTGTTCTTGTTGGGAATGAACGGGGGGTGAGCTCAGCAGTCAGCTGTCGGTCAATGTCCAGGAATCTGCTCTGACCAGGTAGTGGCCATGTAGCCATGGGGCTGCAGCCCTGGTGTGCACTCCGTTGTCTCCGGACGTGGGTTGTGGGCCTGCACACTGCCTTGTTTCCACACGGGGTGTGGGGCTGTAGCCTTCGCACACTCCCTTGCCTGTGGACGTAGGTTGTGGGGCTGAGCACTAAGACACTCCCTTAATTGGTGCACACTGCATTTTAGTGTCAGTGGGTCCACTGACTTTGCCCTTGACTTTGCCACATGGCTGGACAGGAACATGTAAATAGAATATGTTCATCTGGCCACCGGAGGATTGGCTAATTTCACTCTCCACCAGGTTTAAATTGAGTCATCTTGGCAACCAGAACCAGAGCTACGCCAGAGTAACAGCAACCACAGCAGATAACCAGAGACCCACTTGAGACGCCTGCCACCTCACACAGCCAGAACTGGGGTCTGTGCCCAAGATTGCTGGAAGACTGGGGAGATGCCTTAATTAGCAGCCCTGAGAGCTTTGTAGCACTGACCTCAAGCTGCAAGGCTAGAGGACCTTCGAGCTTCAGAAGTTGTCGTGGCTGAGATACTCCATCTGATTAAGACCCCTGACCCTGGCTCCGTAAGGTCTATGTAACTGTTGCAGTGGATTTTGGACCCAGTAGAACAGTAGATTTGGCGCTGGAGTAAGTAGAATGAGTGAGCACAGAGAGGACACATCTAAGCCGCTCAAGGGAGCAGGTTTGTGTTGTGGAGGCTGATGGTGGGCGTCCCTTCATGCCGAGTTAGCAGAGGTCAGGCTCAGCTGTCCTCAGACTGCAGGTTTAGACAGCTGTGGTGTCTGCTCAGAGTTACACGGAGAATCAACTCCCCAAGGAGTGGAGAATGGGAGTGAGGGCCTCAGCCCTCGCCTGGCCGAGGGGAGTGGACTCACCGCACTGGGGGACCCTGGTCCACAGAGTGATGATGAGGAAGCCCCGCCCTCTCCAGCAGACAGGAGGAATCACAGCGCACAGAGGGGGGCGGTCTGCAGCTAGAGCATGATAAATGGTGGAACGCCGAGGTTTTCTATGAAAATGTGAGACAGTGTGCAAAGCCATCAGTCAGAAATAAATTTCACAGAGCTGCCTGACAAGCACTCTAAAACTCCATGGTCTTAGACGGACGCGCTTCACGTTGGCACATCTCTTCAATCTGGGCACAGCTCTCGTAAATGACAAGTGGCTGTTTAATCAGCAGCATCTTTCCTTCCTGCGTGGTGATGCACGGTGACACATCCCACATCCCTGGGATCTTAGAGGCTGGAACTGCAGTTACACCCCTCAACAGCAAGACCTGGGCCAGCAGACCGTCCAGGTGAAGGGACTGGGATGGGGGACAGCTAGAGAAGCTGTGACCACACTGGAACGTGAACTCGGGTGACACAGGTAATGGAGGGAAAGGAGTGAAATCCAGAAATGAAAACTGCAAGAATCACCAGGAAAGCGCCCACTGAGCGGAACAGTGACAAGATCAGAAGAACTAGACTCAGGAAGGGATCACGCTGAAGGTCCTGGTCAGAGTGGAGCAAACCATAAAACAAAACTCATAAAAACACCAGTGTGCCGTGCTCACTGGTCTGGTGGACACTGGTGGAGTCCTCACAAACTATTATGGCCTCTAGTAACCCTTTGAACCCGGAACTAAACTCACATTCGTGGCTCAGCCTCAAAGTGAGCACATGCAGTGAGAAGAGGGGCCCATAGATGCACCTGATGCAGGATGGATACACACTGTTGTTGTGTTGTTATGTGCCATCAAGTCGCTTGCAACCCTGTGTACAACAGCTCTGAACCCTGCTCGGTACTGTGCCAACCTTATTGTCTCTGACACACCTACCCCATTACCCCAGTCACTGAATCAATCTACCTCATAGAGGGTCTTCCTCTCCTGTGCTGTCCCTCCACCCTCTCAAACATGATGTCCTTCTCCAAGGACTGGTCCCTCCTTGCAACATGTCCAAAGTACATCAGATAAAGCTTCAGAATCCTTGCCTCCAAGGAGCAACCTGGTTTTACCATCTCTAAGATAAATCTGTTTTCTTGGCAGTCCATGGTATATTCAATACTCTTCTCCAGCACCACAGCTCAAAGGCATCAATTCCCCTTTTATCATCCCTAGTCATTGTCCAGCTCTCTGACGCATAGCTAGTAATTGGTAAGCACATGGCCTCTGTCAGGTGGGCCTTAGTCTCCAGACTGACATCATTGCTCTTCAGTACTCTGGAGAGGTCCCTGACAGCCGGCTTTCCTAATACAATTCATCTCTTGATTTCCTGGCTGCTGGTACTGAGAGCGCTGACTGTGAAGCCAAACATTAACACTGTTAACAATCTCAGTCTGCTCACTGTCTTTCATGATGCTGCTAATTGGCCCAGTGGTGAGAACCTTTGTTCTCTTGATGTTGAGCTTCAATCCATATTGAAGGCTACAGTCCTTGACCCTCTGCAGCAAGCGCTTCAGGTCCTCCTCGTTTCAGCAAGCAGGGTTGTGTCATCTGCATAACACAGATTGAAGATGCCCTGGCACTGTGATGTCTGGCTATGTCAGCCCTATGATTTCTTTTATTGACTGTTTTGACTTTCTGCTGTCAATATGTTAGAACAATTATAGCTTTAACCTTGGCCCCTAAATCATTGGACATATTGACCACAGGGAAACTAGCCAGAATGGCCCTAGGCTACACCTCAGACCCGAGCCTGTCCTGAGTAAAGAGAGGGGAGAGAGGGAGGAAGCTGGCTAGATAGAACACTCTTCAGTCCACTTAACATACCTTCACCCTATAGACCAGAGCTTCCCAACCAGGGGGCGCTTGGCTGTGTCTGTAGACCTCCAGGATTCTCATGACTGGGGAGGGGTGGTTGCTCCTGGTATATAGTAAGTTGAGGGCAGAGATGCTGTCCACCACCCCAAACTGTGCAGGACAGGGCAGGGATAGTGTTCACCCCATGGCATGCAGGACAGGGCAGGAATAATGCTCACACCACAGCGTGCAGGATGGAACAGGGATGGTGTTCACACCACAGTGTGCAGGACGGGGCAGGGATAGTGTTCACACCACAGCGTGCAGGATGGGGCAGGGAAAGTGTTCACACCACCCCACAACACCCAGGATGGAGCAAGGATGGTGTTCACACCACAGCATGCAGGACAGGGCAGAGGTAGTGTTCATACCACAGCATGCAGGACGGGTCAGGGGTAGTGTTCACACCACAGCATGCAGGACGGGGCAAGGGTAGTGTTCACACCACCCCACAACACCCAGGATGGAGCAGGGATAGTGTTCACACCACAACATGCAGGATGGGGCAAGGATAGTGTTCACACCACAGCATGCAGGACGGGGCAGGGGTAGTGTTCACACCACCCCACAGGGCATAGTAAGACAGCCAAATGTCAGCAGTGCCCAGGGTGAGAGACCCAGCCCAAAACACACTCTAGAGAACAGCTTACTTCCTTCCTTTAGAAATTTTAATTTTCTTTTCTCTTGAAAATAAAGTTTTATTTTAATACTATGGACTCTCTCTCACCCTCAAGTACATGTGTACACACATGAACACATGTGTACATGTGCACATATATTAACAAAGGAGAAATATCTTCTCTTACATGCAAGCACATTTGCATGTGCACACATGCATGCCCCTGAGCACATTTAATAAAACCTAAAGCATGTATACTCTGTCACATGGAAGCACACACGTGCACACAGGGCAGCCACAGAAATACAGATGTAGCTCTTGTCTGCCTCCAGGCCTGGTCACTCTCCCATCATTGGACACTCTGTCTGGTGGACCACTGCCTTCATGGATGTCTGGTCTCCTGGTGCTGCTATAACAATACCACAAGGGAGACTTTAAAGAACAGAGATGTGTTTTCTCACCCTTCTAGAGGCCACCAGGGTCTCAGCCCTGAGGGTTCCTTCCTTGTGGGCAGCCCTGGGCCTTTTGTGGACGATTGTCTCAGGACATCTCTATGTCATGAGCCTGGATGTAATACTCTTTCAGGACTTGGCCCAGGACCCTCTCTATCCTGCTCTGAAGTCACCTGTATAACACAGAAATCTTTAGTCTAATCTGGGTCACATCAAGCCAAAGGCCCAGAGCTGCGGCCCACACTGTGGAAGTAACTTGGATCCACAATGAAATCCTGAAGTCACCAGTCCTCTGCTGTGTGATGCTGCCCACGTGGTCTCAGAGCCACTTGTTCTGAGCTCAGCTTCACCACGGCAAACCTGGTCTGCATGGTGCTCATTTCACACAAAACCCTCCGAGGAGGGTGAAGCGTCCTAGTTTCTGCCTCGAGATTCAGACCAGAGAGGCACTCCAGAAGCACCCTTCGAAGGCTGTAACCCCAAGTTGCCCCAGACGAAGCCCCCAGCCCTGGGTTGTGTTGTCCTGGGGGAGAAGCAACAGCAGCAGGTGGCAGCACTAGTGCCCTCAATCTTGTAGCTACGCCACGAAGTCAGACCTACGCACACTGTAAACACCTTCTTAGCTAGGGTGGGAGCGCTTGGCACTCACAGAAGACGTTTAGTTCTCCAGTTACAGAAGGAGACCATTTAATGACCCTCAGTGCGTCACTAAGTGCCTGGACCAACAGAAGAGGCAACACTTGTTTCCAAACCAGTAGGTGAAAGCCAGTACCAGACAAGACAGGAATTCTAACAGTGGGCCACCTGCAAGCCTGCTGATGACTGCCCCAAAGCTTTTATTTCTCTTTCCTGAATGTGGGACAATTGGTCGGAGAAAGTTAGGAGAGTCTCCAATGGCAGTCTGAGCTGCTGCTGGCCTTCTCCATTGGCCAGCCTTCTGATAAAGTGTCTCTTCTCCAAACAATTGGAGTTGGCACTCTGGGGACGAAAATTAACCCAAGTTTCAGAACAATATTGGTCATTTTATTGAGGGAGAAGAGATCTCAGCCTGTGACCCATGCATGAGAAGGATAATATCCCAGCACCTGGCACAAATGATTACATTTGTCCTCAGATTTCACATAAATTAGTTTGAAACACATTCTAGAAAGCCCTCCAAAGCTGAAAGTATGCTTGCTGGAACCAGTGCTTCCAGAAACATCTGGTCTAGAAGGCAAACAGGGCACAGTCTAATTAAATTAGCCCTGTCTGCACACATTTGAGCTATAATCCCGTGCAGATGAAATGTCAATATTTTAATAACTTTCCTTGAATAGTATCACCGTGTAATTCTCTGAAGGTTTGCTCTCAGGCCCTCTGAAAGATTACACACAGAGGTTGGAGCCTCTGCCATTGACCCCTGCCCTGCCCAGCCCCACCCTGGCCAGGACACCCACTCACCCTCTCTAGCTCAGACTAGAAATGAAGTTAAACCAGATCTGATATGTAAAGGTGCTGCAAGCACCGTTCAGAGCTTGATTTTTCTGTTTTCATCTGAGTGACAAGAAAATTAGAACATCTTCTCTGCTCAATTTGCTTTACTGCGAAGGTGGCGGCCAAAGTACAGGTTTTCATCTTACGCATGGGAGGGGATGCACGTGCACACAGAGTTGTAGGTTTACACAACAGGTGTGCTCACAGACACAGCCCTACAACCCACTGAAATCAATAACCAACCTCCAGAAACTCGGAGTCTGCCTGTTTGACAACAGTGAAGAGATGAGCAAGGCCGTGGGGACAGACAGAGGGGTTCTCCTAGGAAGATGGTGATCTCACCTCATAGCTGATGCCCCCAGGAAAGACAGGGGGCTCACAGCAGCCCCTCCCCATACCCTGAAAGAATCTGGTGGCAGGGGGTCTGTTTAAAGAGAAGAAAACGGGACATGGGGACCCAAGGCCTTGAACATCTCTCTGAAAGGGCCAGAGGGAGTAAGAGTAGCACAGCCCTTCATGACCCTAGGCAGAAGTCAGAAAGAGAGCCCATAGTCCAGCCCAATGTTCCCTCTAGAACCAACCAACAGCAGGAGGTTTATTTGTTGCTGATGCACAGGTGTGGTACTGAGAGCGGGGTTTATTCGAGAAGTTGGAGAGTGGGGCAGGTGGAGAATATAACCCTATACAGCTTTTATCCCGGAAGCCTCAAGGCACAATTCTTCAGTTAGTACAGGCTCTGGTTTCAATTCAGCAGTCAAATCCAAATCATCTGGCAAGGTTTGCCTCAGGGCTGTTGTAAGTTAGCTTCTCCTTCCATCATCAAAGGCAAGAACAGCAAAACCTTTAACTGTGGCCAGCACAAATGCAAGAGGCCTCAGGCCATACTTTGCCACAGTCTCCCACCACCATCACCAGGGTCTTACTTCAGTCTCCCCCAAGCCTTGCTGCCACAAGTCTTGCCTCAACTCTTGCCCCTCAGGGTGGGAGTATTCTTTCGCCTAACCTATTCCCACAGCTGTTGATGATTTGTGAGACCATGTGTCTACAGTTAAGATAGCTGGGGACCAGAGGGGATTAAATGTAATAGGGGAGGAAGAGAGCCAACTTTTAGGCTAACACTGCAGGGTCCCACAGGTTGTTCCTGCAGTTCAGTGCCTGCTAATGTCCCCTCAGCTGCTCTGGACCTGCAGCAGCCCCCACACACCAGGTCTGTCTCCCCTCCCCCATAGAGTATGGAAGGAGCCAGAGTTTAGAGTAGCCCCCACTGAACATGGACTAAAGAGAACAAATCCAGTCCCGACACTCGGGCAGGATGACCCTTGAGACCTCTGTCATCCTGTTTAGGTAAATGTCCTCCTTCTGTCTTCCCAATCATGGTGATCCTTGTCCCAGTTCTCTGCTTCCAGAAAACTCACCCTTCATGTTCCAGAAAAGGGCTGGCACCCTTCTCCACTGAGGCAGGACCCACAGGGGCTTGTGGAAGCCCCTCTTGACCCAGGGCCAACATACTCAGGCTTCCTCCAGCCTGTCCCCAGCCTCAAAAGAGCTCAGTCACACTGCTTGTCCCCACTGGTTAGATCACAGCAACATGTTGTCCAGTGCATTTTGACCCCCAGTGACCCTGCTACTGCGGATGAAGCCTGCCCAGTCCTGCCCCTTCCTCCGTCACCGCAGTGCCCGTTGTTGCGGCCCTGTCCATCCATCTCCGCGAAGGGCTTGCTCTTTCTGGCTGGTCCTCTACTCTACCAAGCATGATGTGCTTCTCCAGAGACTGTCCTTCCTGATCACAGTTCCAAAGTTCAGGAGCCAAAGCCTTCCCGTCCTTCTTTCTTGTTCTCCTGAGACAGAGGTGTTCATTATTCTGCCCTCACCCTCATTGCCACTGCGTCACAATCAGCTCTCAGCTGACCCTCGGCTGCTTTTCCAATGCTACGAACCGCTTGGGAGAGACTGGCCTCTTTCTTCACTGGAACAGAGCAGCAGCATTCCTATGAGCTGTGCCACCAGGTGAGTCATGGTGTGTTCAATCCCTTCACCACCATCATTCAAAGGTACCAGTTCTTCCTGGGTCTTATTCATTTTCCAGTTTGCACCTGCATATGAGCCGATTGAAAATAAGACTCAGGTCACTGACACATAATACCCTGACTTGACCGTACTCTGGTCAAGCCTCCAGGGTGGGACCTGGGTCCCCAGTGGTCCCTCTGCCTGGTCGTCCCTCTGTCTAATCCTCTAGGGTCCTTGTGCACTCTGGAGGCAGCACCACCAGAACCATCTCTATACAGAGCCCACTGCAGACAGTAAACGTTTTCTGCGGGAAGGTTTTATTGCCCTCAGGATCCACCAGTGTTCTAGAATTACCATGCCAGCAGTCTGCCACAGGCATTTGCACTGTCATGTAACCACAAGGCAAAAAATAAAAATTTTTGAAGATGACTAAAAAATAGCCAGACATGCACACAGCCATATCTGACAGATAAGGACTTCACTGATATCTCCCTTACATATTATTTATTGATTTGTCTCAAATACAAAGTCATAAAAATAGCAAGTCACTGACATTGTATCCTTAGAGAACAGAGAGGAATTACAGCTGAAGCAGGAGAGGGGGCAGAAGCAGGGGAGTGAGACCTTTCTCAGGGCTCCCAGCCCCATACCTGTCCAAGATGAGTGGCCAAGGGAGTGCACCACTGACCTCAGACAGACCAGGGTCACCTGCCGTGCTGTCATTTGACATCCAGTCACCCGGCACCGTTCTTCAGCTGTGTGATGAGAAAGCCCCAGCTCTGTCAGGCTCAATTCAGCTACAGTTGTGTCAGCAAACAGGTGTCTCCCGTAGAAAAGGTGGGGGCTTAGAGGGCAGGGGGAGACGAAGAAGGCCACAGCCCAGAGTCAGGCCAGGAGGAGCGTCAGAGCTACTGTGGAGAAGGAGGGGAACCCCAGGGAGAGGAGGCCATGCTGGTCACTACCTGTGCCCCTCCCCGCTGTTCCAGGGCCACAGGGCCCTCACCCTGAAGGTTCATGAGGCCAGCTGGAGGCCAGCCTCACACCTAGGAAGACACCCTCCTCATCAACAGGCAGGCTGGGCGGAAGCAGAAAGACCCCACCACAGCCAGCACTCTGCACACATCCTCCTCCATGCGGAAGAGGGGACAGAGCCATGGTGGCCCTGGAGCTGCACAGCTGTGCCCTGATCAGGCCTCTTGCCTCCAAGTCAGAGCTTCCTACGTGGGAGCTGAGGCGCCCCAGAGAGGGATCTTGGTAGATTGAATACAGTCCTACAGCCCAGCAGGTGTAACCTGTTAGAGCCCTTGCTGGGGGGAGGGGGCACATGAATGTCCAATGCCCTTCCCTCACATCCTGTGTCCAAACTCGAGTTTCACAGGATGGACCAGACAGACATGGGTGGATCTTGAAGGACGCAGCTGCTCATGGGGAATCCAGGCTCTCTTGGCCTCACAACGGCTGACGTTTGGGGCCAGAGCCTGCTGAGGGGGCGGGGGCTGTGCGTTCTGGGATGTTGAACAGCTTATTTGGTGGATGCCAGCATCTCCCCAAGTTGGGATGACCATGTACATCTCTAAGCTTTGCCAGTGTTCCTGGGGGCACAGCCACCCAAGTTGTTATGACCACAAACATCCACAGGCTTTGCCAGTGTTCCTGGGGTGAAGTCACCCAGTAGAAAACCCCAATACTCTCACACTACATGATGCAGACAGAGGGAGACAGCGCCCAGTCAGCCTCACAGGCCTGCAGTGCGGGGGTCAATGCTCCCATGTGGCAGGTGAGACATCTGCCACTGAACCGCCACTGCCCCCTACAGACAAGAATGTTGTTGTGAGCCCTCAGGCTGGGACCTGCTCACAGCTGACCCCACCCGTCTCTCTCAGAGCAGCTTCTGAACCAGACAAACCCCAAAGGAAGCTGAGCCCAGCTCCGTCTGTCCAGGGCTTTCCTTGTGGTGCCCGGGCTAGGCTGGGGCCCGAGACGGTATGTGGGCTTTCTGAGAGGTGGTGTAGCGGGCCTGCCTCAGTCCTGTGAACGTTCTGTTAGCAGCAGGGTCCCCCTTCTTGGAGAAACGAGGCTTTCCTTCCTCCTCTGCCTCCTTGCTGCCCCATGGACTCGCTCAGCTGGGCTAGGATCGTGCTGTTTCAAACCTAACATCCCAGTTCATCCTTCCCCATAGCGTTGCAGCTGGGTTGTTGTAACAGAGGTGTGGCTCTGCCCTTGGAGGGAAGCCCCAGAGCCCTATCCAAGGCCCTGGAAACAAGGAGGGCCAGGTCCTTTGATGATTGTTTCTGGAGACTTTGACGTATTTTCTGAGGGGATTCCCTTCTTCTGCCTGGCCAGCACTTCCCGTACTTCGCTTCCACCCATAACAAGGTGACAGTGAAGTTATTTCTGGAACTGGAAACAGGAGCTTCCCTCGTCCTATGGAGAACTTGTTCTAATCACAACGGCCTACACATGCGTTTTCCCCCTTGCCCAAACCTGCCAGGGTTCTCAAGTGGGAAACTCAGTGAACTTTTCAGAGATCTGCTCAGCTTTCTGGGCCATTAGACAGCGCTCTCTGAAAACTGGATGCCACTGCAACTCACTGGGCTACCTCCTCCACTCCTGCCTCTGTGTGTTGTTACAAAATCCCCAGTCCCACTGGACATCCGTGTGTGGTTACTTCTCCCTCCCCACTCCCACTGGACATCCATGTGGCTACACCGCTCCTCCAAGCTGGAGACAATGAGGACTGTGGGATGGGGCTAGGACGTGGAGCCACAGGGCAGATCCTCTCTATGCCTGTCCACTAGTCGAGGACGATGCACATTGTGCATTAATGAGGCACCACTGTTGTCCATGCACCTGCACCATCAACCCTGTGCACCAACAACTCTCCAGTCACATGATCTGGAAGACACAGAAATCCGCCAGAAGCGAATCAGACTCTCCTGTAGACCCACCACGCTGGCTAACTCAACATTTCATTGTACTCCTGAAAAGATTGAAATTAAAATAGTCCCTATAGTTCTCAGCTGAATTAAACTCAGGTTTCTATAGTTCTCAGCTAAGTTAAACTCAGGAATTTTTCCATTGTCTCAAGTAAAGCCCCACACCCATGTATCCAGGGCAACAGTATTTCAAGAATGGCTAACTGAAGGGCAGGGCAAACAAGCAGATGTTTCTCGACTGATAACCAATGTATCTTGTGCTTTTCCACTGCCCTGGAGTTTGAACTCATTGTATACTTAAGAATTTGTGACACCACCCTATAGTTAAAGATCTATCTAACTGCTACATGTGCTACGTGACTGCCACAAGTGCTACGTGACTGCCACAAGTGCTACGTGCAAATATGCTGTGTAAACCCTGAGCGAACACTGAACCAATGAATTCAAACTGTGCTTTCATCACCCAATGAGAAGCTGATACCCAGTTGTATCTCCCTAAAGTGTATTAAAAAACCCAACTTTGTCTGCTCACAGTCGGCTCCTCTATCTCTTGCCAGAGATAAGAGTCAGCCCGGAGCTCAGCAATAAACCTCTTGCCTCTTGCTGTTGCATCAAGCCGGTGTCTTGGAGTCTTGGGTCTTCACCGTCCGCTCGGGATAGGACCACCGGTTCGGGGGTCTTTCACTCCCTTTCGGGTTTTCTTCCACAGATAAATATCTATTTCCAAAGCCAAGGGCATCCTATATAAATAACGTTGAGTTCCTCCTTATTCACTCATAACGAGGCCGTTTGAAGGACCTCCCTTCTAACGACAGAATAAGAGTCCTTGGATGTGGCTGTGCTTTGTGCAACCATTGACTTGACAACACATGGCAAGCTCCACTGAGGACAGGCCCCCTGGGGTTGAGGGTTTTCCTGTAATTCAGAAAATGCTGTGATTAATATAATTTTTTTACTATCCCTTAAAGACTTTGTGAGAAGGTTTTCCATGCCTATGAGCACACATAAAACCTTTTGTGAGAGGCTCCTCCCTGAAAACCACTTCTCTGCATGTAATTGTGTCTTGCGTATCGTGGGGTAGGGAAAGCCACAGTTTGCATCAGGTAAAATGAAACCGTAGGAAGGTCTAGGGCAGAAGAAATCCCTGGGACCAGACTCCACAGGACTCAGACGAATGACTTCCACAATTAAATAAAATCTAATTTTTTGGCTCACATGTTAACGAAGATTATATCAGATATCTCATTCCTCGGAAAATCAGAAAGTGATTAATAACAAATACCATAATTATCTGAAAAAAGCACCCTGAATGGTGATTAAATTATCAGGAGGCAGTTCCTCCCAAAATCATTTCTTTAATTAGCTAAAGGTGGCAGGATATATTAATATTTCCAGGGATATTTGCATGCATTCATATCAGGCAAACCAGATATTATCTGAAATATAATTTTCCTATTATTATGTTAGAAATACTTTTAAGATTAAGTTCTATTATCCTGTTTTTCTGTGGTGATCAGCGTAGACACTCCTGACATTACCGGAAAGTCTCTAATTCAGGAGCTGAGCAATTGTCTTCTTATCTTTGCTGGATTTCTTGATTCCATTTACAAAGAAAAAGAGGAAGATTCTTGCAGAAGCTGCAGTCTGAGCAGTAGGACGTGCCGTCCAACCAGCCTCCTCTTGCACTGCTCTGAGCAAGGCCTGTCCGCCAGGACATCGACCACAGGCCACCCTGACATTGTCTAGAAGTGAGTGAAACCACAGGCAGAGAGGACAGGACGCAGGATGGGTGGGCTGCCACAGTGTGGACAGTAAGATCCACAACTAGGTCAGACAAGAGTCCTGCCATCTCCCGTCAGGGTCTCTGCAGGCACCTCTAAGGAGATGCCCCCATTGCTGTGTCAGTACGGCCAGCCTTCCACAGATGCCCTTTCCTGAGCCTCACCTCCACAGTTAACACCAGTCTTTAGTTTTCTTTCTTTATCCCCAATCTTCTTTTTTTTTTAATTTTTTATTGGTTTGTTTACAAAGCTCGTGTACTCTGTGCTTCACACTGTCCGTCACTCACATTGTATTTCAGTCATTGCTGTGCATTATGTTTTATAAAATTAATCACCATTTGACCTTGCCCATGATTATCCTGTCTTTTCAGGTCCCCACTAGATCCTTCCCTTTCCCTTCACCCCCTCTCTCCACCCACCATACTGTGCAACCCTGTGGTTTTGTCCTACCCATTCTGACCCCTCCTCTTCCATTCCCTGCCTCCCTTAGGTCCCCATATATGTTTTACTAGTTTTTCTTCTATTTTTATAATAATGGTCTTATGCAGTATTTATCCTTATAAGACTGAGTTAGTTCACTCAGCATAATATCCTCCAGTCTCTCCCAAGTTATGAAGTATTTTTCAAAATCGTTGCTCCTGAGTGCTACATAGTATTCCATTGTGTGAATGTACCACAATTTCTCAGTCCATTCAGTTGTGGTTGGACATTTGGTCTGTTCCTATGTTCTTGTGATGGTGAATAACACTGCTATAAACACTGGTATACAGGCAGGAACATAGACCAATGGAACATAATCAAGAACCCAGAAATGGACTTCTTTATCTGTGGTCAACTGATATTTGACAAGGAAATAAAATCTATCAAATGGGGAAATGACTACTTCAACAAGTGATGCTGACAAAACTGGACTGCTATCTGCAGAAAGCTGAAACAGGATCCGTGTCTCACACAATACACAGAAATCAGCACAAGGTGGATCAGAAACCTGGGAGTAAAGGCCAAAACCATAAAGATTATAAGAGACAAACTGGGACCAAACTTAGAATGCCTAGTCTATGATATAAAGAGACTGACAAATATAGCCAGAAATGCACAATCTGGGGAAGATAAAATTGATAAATGGGGCTTTCTAAAGATTAAATCCCTGTGTGCATAAAGAAAAAAAATTCCAACAGAGTGAAAAGAAAACCTACTGACTGGAAACAAACATTTGGCAATACCATCTCAGACAAGGGTCTCAAAACTTTTCACACAGGGCCTCCAAAAGAAAAAGACTGACAACCCAATTACAAAATGGGTAAAACACATGGAAAGACCTTTCACAGAGGAAGACATTCAGAAGGCCAATGGAGACATGCCCAAAATCATTGTCAATGAGATGCAAACTAAAACCACAATGTGATACATCTCATCCCAGTAGCAGTGGCAAAGTTTAGTAGGGCAGCAAGTAATATATGTTGCAGAGATGTGGAGAGGTAGGAAACTCATATACTGTTGGTGGGATTGCAAAATGGTACAAGCATTGTGGAAGGCAGCTTGGCATTTCCTCAAAAAGTTGGACATAGAAACTCTGTACGACCCAGCGATTCCACTCCTAGGAATATGGCCCAAGTCTCTAGTTTTCTGACAGAGAAATGGAGAACAACGTGGGAAAGAGAGGAATGGTACCAAGAGGCCCCCACGTGGCACTCACTCTACACCTACATGGGTCTACCCCAAGCCTTCCCAGTGTCGTGGTGACTAGGAATTCCTGTTTTCACTCCCAAAGTCTATTTTATTTATGCTGACAGCTGATCATTTCTTACAATTTCAGGAGCTCAGAGCAGAAGGTCCTGTATCCCCTAGAAGTACATGTGCGTCTGCAGTTCCCGCCCCCACCCCAGCCTACTCTTCTCTCTTCCGCCAGCTCTGGGACCCTAGTTCTATGGCTTCAGCTTGGGTCTGACTACCCAGACCCAAGGAGCACTCTTCTCAGAATAGGAGCAGAGGAGAGGGCCAGGGCTCCATTTTCTGTTCACTTCCCGAGCTACCCTGCGGCTCTGTGTCCCTCTCAGAGGCCCTCTTTGCCAGATGCCCTTGCTGTGACCTCCACACGGGACCCAGTCTGTGCCCAGACCCCAGAGCCAGCCCTTTTTCTTCAGGAAGAGGGGATAGGGATCCTGGGCAAGAGGGGGAGGGAATGAGGGCCTAGAGGCATGAGGCACCCTGAAGGGTCCCCCAGAACAGTCAAACCCACACCAGGGAAGCACGCACCCCAGAAAAAGTGCCAGGAATTATGCTCCCCACACAGACTGGAAAAGTATTTTAGGAATGAAAATGCAGTAAATTCAAATTGCAGTCTACCCAAATCACGCTACCAAAAAAAAAAAAAAAAAGGAAATGCAGTATTCATCCTCAACCTGTCATCTGAATTAATTTGTTCATATTATTTCAGGAGTTCTAAAAAGAGACAGAGCCGTCATCGAAGGAAATTGGGCAGAAACAGGGCCCTGGTCCATCACCCTCCAGAGGAGCAGAGTGGAGGGGCCTCCCTCCCCCAGGAGGAAGCGGCCGTTCACTTGACACACTGAGCGTAATTGCTTAAAAGTTAGTGATGTCTTGCTGAGTTTGGGGAATTTGTTTTCAGTATCGTCCAGTCTGCAGAGCTGGGGCTGAGCAGGGCTTCTCTTCTCTTACGACCCTTCCTAAAATCAGCTCTTCCGTGTCAGTGTTTCTGAGTGGTGATTTCACTGGGCTTATCCCTGCATCAGGGGAGGAGCACAGAGGGACCAGTAGGCTGGATTTGATTCTGATGAATTAAGAATTTATTTTTTTTTAAAGATCCTGACAGGGAACTACCAGAAGTACAATCTGGTTTTAGGAGAAGCGGTGGCACAGGAATATCATTGCTGATGTCAGATGGATCTTAGGACCAGAAGAATGTCCCTTTGTGTTTTAGTTACTGTGCTAAGGCACTTGACTGTGTGGATCACAACAAACTCTGGCTAACAGTGAGGAGAATGGGAATCTCATTCATACAGTATCTACATCTAGACCAGGAAGCTGTTGTCTGGCCAGAGCAGGGAAGAACTGCACAGTCAAAATTAGGAAGGGGGGCTTCCCCTCCATATCGTCCTTCAGGGACTACTGTCCCTTTCTAATAAATTAATCAATACTATTTTACCCTTGGGGGGGGGGGGGAATCAGGAAGAGTGTGCATCAGGAGTGTATTCTTTCTCCATACCGATTCAATCAGTACGCTGAATAAATTATTTGAGAAGCTGGACGCTCAATAGAGAAGAATGTGTCATTCGGAGTAGAGGAAGACTCTTCAACAACCTGCGTTATACAGATGACATAACTTTGCTTGCTGCAGAAGATCAAGGACTACAGCCTTCGGTACAGATTACATCTCAGCATCAAGAAAGATATGCCGGAAGCTAGGCCACCAATACTTCAAGTACTGGCAGGTCACCCACAGTGGACTGGCTAGAGACCTGCTTCTGAAAATCAGCCAGTGAGAACCCACTGGGACACAATAACATGCCGCACTTGCTGGATCAGTGCTGGAGTAAGGCACCCACCCGGGTCTGCACACGTGCTGCGGTCACTCCATCATGGACAAGGAGGGAAGGAGGAGGTGCTTCTGCTGGTCTGACCCTGTCACTGCACCACGGGGTGACAGCTGCCCTGACTCACAGCCAGCCCATAGGCGACAGCAGGAAACACTACCCAGTCCTGCCCATCTCCTGGCGCGGTTTGGATCAGACCGAGGGACCCTCACTGGTGGTGTTTGTAAGCAGACCGCCAGCCCTTTCTTCCTAGTCTTAGTGTGGGGGCTCCTCTGAAACCCACTCATCAGCACAGCTGCACACGAGCCTCACTGGCAGACAGGAGGGGCTGCGTGTGAGGACCCATGTCACCTGCCTCCTCACTTGGAACGCCCTGCGCCCTACTCTGGGGAAGCCCGTGCTTTATCACCCACTGGGCGGTGTTGTTACTGTTGTTGGTGGTTGTTGTTGTGCGCCGTGGAGTCGGCATCTATTCACAGCTGATCTTCCGTCAGGTTTCAGATATAAACCACCCACGAAAAGATTGCTCATCTTTCCCCTCAGAGCAGCTTGTGTTGTTGAACCACCTGCCTATGGCTGGGCAGTGTAGCTCCTCACCCACTAAGCCACCAGACCCAGCAGCATGTTCAAATCCCGCTAAGCAGAGTTTGACTGGGGAAGGAGGTGTGGATGTCCATCTCCTACACCAGTAGGCACTGCTTGAGCGATCCTGTCAAGGCAACATGTTAATGGAAAGAATTAAGGGGCACAGATTATAAAGGGTGATAGCATTATCAGGTCATCTTGACAACCACCGAGGAAAATGTTTTCAAAATCTGCGAGAAATGCCCCCCTGAGAGCTGGTAAGAGGCGTCAGAGGACTGCTGCCTGGAGTCGAACACACAGAGGCAAAGCACTGCTCCCCATCAGTGACAAGCGATTCCCAATGCCAGCCAAAGTCAGGAGCTTCCTAGAACAGCTCTAGCACAGTCCCCAGCCTCTTCAGAAGAAGGCTCTGAAACATTCGTTACCCGGGGACTTGAAAAAGCATGAAAAGCCGAGAGACATGCCTGTGGATAAGTGAAAGAACCAAATTCCATGAAGATGTCAATTCTCTACAAATTAATCTATAAATTCAAAGCAATCCTGGTAAAAGGCCAAACTGATTCTTTTTTTATGGAACTTGCAAAACATATTCTAAAACTCATATGAAATTTAAAGATCCAAGAGTAACGCAGACAGTTCTGAGAAGGATGACTGAGAGGCAAACATCCTTTATAATCAAAGTTCCTTGTAAACATGGTGATAAAGACAGGGGTCCTCAAGACGTGGGTCCTCCCATCCAGGCTGGACAACCAAGGTCACATCAGCCTCTCTCAACAGGAAGTCCAGAAGTAGACCCCCAAGACCCTTGCATCACACACAGACAGGACTCCATCACAGAATAGAGGAATTATCACAAATCTGAGTAAAGGAAAAGCTAGTTGCAGGTAAAGAATTCTGGGACAGAGAAAACAGCAAATCCCGATTCTCAACAAGTACAACTGTGAAGTCCAAAAGTTCAGGGCCGAGGCCTATGGGTCACTAGAGAGTATGGCATGGACTGGGGGTGGTAGTGCAGAGGGCTGCAATTTCTCTACATGCTCTGTCGTGGGGAGGTGGGAGCCACTGGGCTTGATAGATACAGGAGTATTATTCTCCTCTGTAATATAATATTCTGTACATTTTCATTTTGAAAGTGTGAAACACGATACTGAATTATTTAGCTCAAGTGAAATGATGTGATATCTGGAATTTGTTTTAGAATCCCGCCGGCAGAAAGAAGTTGAGTGGATTGTGAACCAAGAGCACAGGCTGCTGCTTTTGGAGCCATTGTTCCAGCCCTCCCTCCACCTTGAAGGATAATGTTTACATGAAGTTTTCCAAAATTAAAAGAGAACAAAGGGAAGAAGGGGGAAGGTTGGAAAAGGATGAAGAGAAGGGAAAAGAGTGGGAGAGGAGGAGGGAGAAGATGGGGAACACGAGGAGGCAGGTGGTGGAGATAGAAGAGGGTGAGGAGAAGGTGGAAGAGGAGGTAGTGCATAGCAGTGGGGAGTGGTGGGGAGGGAGGCAGAGGAGAGGGATAGGAGGGAAGAGGAAGGAGAAGGGAGGGCAGGGGAGGGAGGAGGAGTAACTGGAGGTGGGCAGGGAGGCAAAGGAGAAGTACAGGAAGGAGGAGGTAGATCAGAGGAGCTGGCAGTGCAGAGGGAGGCAGGCCAGACATACAGGAAGGAGGAGGAGGGAGGTGGGGGAAGTGGATCAGGGGGGCTGGTGGTGGGGAGAGTGGAGCAGAGGGAGGAGGAGGAGGCCTCTTATCCAGCCTCTGGTCACTCTGGCTTTCCTCCTCTGGGGACCAGCACAGTCTTGAGGTGTTGCCCCTTTCCTCCCCCCAGCATTGTGTCCTCACAGAACAGTCATAGGATCAGACACTCCATCTGTACATGAAGTAGATGTCTGGATTTTTATGAAGTTTGGGTGTCACAACAAAATAGTCCCTCCTGGCACCTGGTACCTCCTCAAAACCCAGTGTGGACACTCCCTGTGGGAGTTATCTGTTACCACATAACAAATACAACAAATTCACCCACAACTTAGAGGCTTGAACTGTGTCTGTTTGTTACCTCTCAGTTCCAGGGGGTCAAGAACTGAGGAGCAGCTTAGCTGGGACGCTCCTCAGAGGGTGAGGAAAAGGGACAAAGGTGTCTTTCTGTCATGCCTAGTTGTCACTCTTTTCACAGTCTATTTATTTGAAACTGTCACAGTCTGGTTTACTATCAAGAGAGAAAAGGTCTCAGTTCTCATCCTCTCAGGGTGTATTCCAAGCAGTGGAATAGCTGGGTCATATGGAATTTCTAAGTTCAGCCTTTTGAGGAAATGCCAAACTGCCTTCCAGAGTGGTTGTATAATTTTACAAGGCATACTAACTCTAACAGATTTTTTTGGTTGAGTCTTTGGGGTTTTCTGTGTACACTATCATATCATCTGCATATAGTGACAGTTTTACCATCCCTTTGCTGATCTGGATGCCTTTTAGTTCCTTCTCTTGTCCTATTGCCTTAGCAAGCATTTCCAATCCAGTATTAAATAGAAGTGGTGGTAGTGGACATCCTTGTCTGGTCCCTGTTAGCAAGGAAATTGCTTTTAGCATTTCTCCATTGAGAATGATGTTGGCTCTTGGTTTTGCATATATAGTTTTCACTATGTTGAGGAAATTCCCTTCTATTCCAGTTTTGCTGAGTGTCTTTATCAGGAAGGGGTGTTGTATTTTGTCAAATGCCTTTTCTAAATAAATTACTAAGATCATACGGTTCTTGTTATTTACTTTGTTAATATAGTGAATCACATTGATTTTTTTTTCATGTTGAACCCTCCCTGCATACCTGATATGAATCCCACTGGGGCACAAATGGAGACTTGTACACCAACGCTCGCCACCGCAAGAACATGGAAACAGCCCAGATGTCCAACCACAAATGAGTGGATTGAGAAATTATGGTACATTCACACAATGGAATACTATACAGCATGCAGGAACAATGATTTTGTAAATTATTACCTAACTTGGGAGGAAATGGAAAGCACTACACTGAGTGAACTAACTCAGTCCCACAAGGACAAATATTATATAAATATTGTAAAATAAGCATAAGGATCGAAGGGGAGGGTGGAAGCAGAGGGATGAGGGTGAGGGGGGGAAAGGGAGATTAACCATGGAGTTGTACAATTTGATGGGGGGATGAGGGAATTTTGAAGAATGTGTTCTGGAAAACAATATATTCTAATTTTGTTATGAACTAGTATAATAATTTTTAAAAATTTTAAAAGCAAGAAATGGGCTCCATCACCAGGCATGAGGATATTATAAATCCACCACACAGGGGTCCCTGCCCTTGAGGTCAAGGGAAAAGGGGGCCAAGGGAAGAGGCCCGCATGTATTGCTCCAGCTCCAGGGAACCACACCACTCCTTCCTTACAGGACAGAGTCCCGCCACCGTCCTCACCCACGAGGATGTCATCGGTTGACTTTAATCCACTAGTTTGAGAGCAGAATCAAGTCTTGTGAAATAACTATTCTTGCAAAACAGGAGGAGGAACAAGTTCTACAAAGTTGGAAATTAAATGACTGCTCCTCTTCTGAGACATATGTTAAGCTGGTACCTCATTAATTTCCTCTCTGCTCCTAGACTCTAACAACCTGCCACTGAATCTTTTAGCCCTGAGTCATTACTCTTTTATAATCTCCAGAGCAAGATCTCCTCTTTCCTAAAGTATCCATGAGACACAGGTTCAGACAGACACGCTGAGAGGGCTTGAATCGGGCCAGGGAGGGCAGGGCTGAACAGGCCACTGTGGGGGCTGACCCAGAACCTCAATGGGTGTGGTGTGGGTGCAGGAAACGTGGAAATCATGCAACAGCACTTCTTTTTACATAATATTTGTTGCATTTGTTGCATGGTTACAAAGGAAAACAAAGATGACTCAGCGCATGAGAGCTGCTGAGTCAGAACCTGAGGTGAAGCCAAGTCGTCCTGTGAACAGTGTCAGCAAATCCAAGACTCAAAGAAACCGCTAGTCTTAGTGGCAAAAAGCTGCACTTCAATCCCTGAGAAACAACTAGTCCAAACAACTAGAATCATGAGAGCCTGTGTCCACTTCCCCGAGACCATGATGTCCACTTCCTCAAGACCATGAGAACCTCAGCTTCCTCTACCCTGAGGCCAGAAAAACTAGATGGTGCCCAGCTACCACAAACTATTCCAGTGAGGATGACAACAGAAGATCTTGAACAGAGAAAAAGCATAGAAAATATTTCAACATCTTTTAAAAAAGGCCAACCTGACTGGCTGACAGAGCCTGATGGAATCCAACAACTACAGGCCTTAGACACCACGCAAACCTGGAGCGCCGCACTCTGGGTTACCTCCCAGCCACACAGCAGGCAGGTCTTTCATGTGAATTATAGCACCAGAAAGGAACAGATCCCTTAGCCTAATAGGCCAAAAAGACTCTATTTGTCCAAAAACAAAACCTGAGAAGTCAGAAAAGAAGCATGAAGGTAACAAGAGAGCTAAGGAGGAGATTGCCATCAATGTCACCAAGAAAAATGCAAAAACTGATGAATGGAAGCTAATTTGCTCTGTAAATTCTCACCCACCCACCATTTAGAAAAAACTAACGTGTCAGCATAACTGAGCGTCCCCTTCAGCTGACCTGCAGACTCACCCAGGGAGACGAAGCAGTTCCCCCGCGTGTTCCCATCAATGGTCTCTGACCTTCCACAATCCCTCAGACTATTTTCTCAGGATCAGTTCCCACAGCTAAGATCATGGAGGTGCCCGGACACCTTTTCTGCTGTCTTGCTGACTGGTGCCCTGTGCACCCTGCACCCCTCCCCCTCCTCTGCAGCCTGCATGGCACTGTATTGTCCTTGTTCTAGGGAAAACAGCATTGTTTTCATTCCATTGTTCATTTTTATTTCATCTGCTTGATTACTAATGAAGTCAAACACTGCCTCATGAATGTGTATCATCAGAGCACTTCTAACTGGGGCTGAGATCGTTCTGCCAGCAGCCAGAGGAAGTGGGGCCTGCAGACAGCAGGCCGATGAGAAGACTGTCTGGGCCTTCAGTTAGTTCTCTGTCTACCTCAGCCCCATAATCAGAACAATCAAGAAGCAACTGTTGAGCGAACTGGTGCTACCTAATGCTGCCGTGACACAGCTACCGCAGAGGGAGGGCTGCAGAGGACAGAATTTGTTCTCGGCGTTTAGGAGACTACAAATCCTAACCTAGAGTGCCAGCCCTGGGGGAAGGTTCGCTCTGCTGAGACTGGAGGAAGGGCTTCGTCTCCTCTGCAGGCCCAGCATCCCTATAGATTTCCAGGCTCTTGGCCTTCACCTTCCAGCACAGGGATACGCTCCACCCTTGCCACCCTTCCCTGGGCTTTCTGAGGTCTCTCTCCTCTGCTCCCTTCCCTCTCCTTTAACCCCTTGTAAGACTGAAGCCGTTGCAGCCCACACACTCACACCCAGGGACACTCCTTCACTTCTAACATAACAACCCACACCTGGGGTCACTTCTTCACTTCTAACATAACAATCCACACCCGGGACACTCCTTCACTTCTGATGGTACAGCCCACACCTAGGGGTCACTTCTTCACTTCTGATGGTGCAGCCCACACTTGGGAACACTTCACTTCCGATCAGGGCTGTAATGGTACTAAGGGTAATGTTTTCCACCCTAATCCTTCTTTGACTGCCTAGTCGAGGAGATAATTGGGATTATTATAGAACTTCCACACTCCTCATTGCGTACATGTGTTCTGGGGGTAGAACTAAATGTACAGCAGCTCCCATCATGGCCTTGAGCATGGCAGAGGCAGTGAGGATGGCACAGGGTAGAGCAAGTCTCACATCGGTTGTGGCTCGAGTCTTGTGGGCTCGAGGGTGCCTAACAACCTTACTGTCAGCGCACTGGTCAGCACCACATGACCACAGACCCCGAGTCTGAAGAAGGTACTAAGCAGCCAGGAAGGTCAACAAAGCTCCGAAAGGCACGCTCTCCACCTCCGCCCTGCCTCTGAGTTGTGCCATCATTAGAAAAAATGGACAACTGTGGCCCCCAAGTCACTGAAGCTGCAACAGGGGGGCCGTGTGGAGCAGCCACACAGTCACACGGAATCCTCCCTTTCCGACCACAACTACCCAGAAAACCCACCGACCAAAGGGGACTGATGGAGGCCTGTGTACCTCAGACCAGAACAAAAGTCAGTGCAATTGCCCCAAAATTTTTATTTATTTATAACCTGCTTCAAATGTAAATGTGGATAATGAACAAACACTGATTAAATTGTCCACATGAATATTCATGGAATCACCTGGGCTACGGCTCTCTCAGAATCACAAAGCTTTCTTCCCTCCCCACAGAGGCACTTTCAGCCTGATTAGAACACAAAGGGGAAGACAGAGTTTGAATTTCTGTTTAGCAAAAAAAGCAGCCTTCAGTAAACAAGGACATGGGTTCAGGGTCTAGTTTAATGTTCTTGTTTGACACTAGTTCCACCTTCAAAATCAACCCTGGAATAACCTCCTCAGCCCATCAATACAAGGAAGGAGGAGGGTGGAGGTCATTGCCAAGTCCATTGCCTTAAAGTAGCATCAGATTAAACCAGAGCGCCAGAGGCTCCTTTGATAAATGTTAAGGGGACAACCACACTTGACCACATGCCCAGAGAGGACAGCGGAGGTTGGTGCGGCAAGCGCAGGACTGCGGGACTCACGTGGCCTGAGGAGGATCCCCCACGCACCGGGTGGAGAACTCGCCTCCCCTGAGGGGTGTGCTCATTAACGCTGGGGAGGCGAGCTTGTGGGCTCATGTGCAGCACCTAACACCTTGACCCTGAGACACAACAGTTCTCCAACTGCTGACAATCCCCCCTCCCGGGTTGCCAGTTTGAACACTGTTGCAGAGCAGACACTCGTATTTCTCCCAGAGAGTGGGCTCAAACCATCTACTTTGTGGTTAGCAGTCTAACTCGTAATACACTGTGCCACCAGAGCTCCTTCCTGTGCTGCGCAGACCAGTCTCATCAGCTCCTCATCCTTGGAGTGCCATCTCACACCCCTCCACACTGAACAAAGCAAGCTTGTAGGGAGTGTCCACGTGTGGTGGCCACTTCTGATGAGCTTTGTTCCAACTGCCAGGCCTCCCATGAGCAAATGTAGTACTGAGGGGACAATGACAAGACTTCTCTGAGGTGAGACTCCAGCACAGCATGAGGCAGATACAGACGTCCAGCCACTAAAGACACCCAACCACCCAGGACATCCCATCACCAAGGACACCCATCACCAAGGACACCCATCACCAAGGGCAGTCAGTCCATCACCAAAGACACTGTGTTGCCAAGGACACCCCATCACCAATGACATCCTGTCACCGAGGACATTCCATCACCTAGGACATCTCGTCACCAAGGACAGTCCATCACCAATGACATCCAATCAATCACCAGTGATGCCCGTCACTAAGGACATTCCGTCACCACGGCACCCCATCACCAGTGACGCCCGTCACTAAGGACATCCCGTCACCACGGCACCCCATCACCAGTGACACCCCTTCATCAAGACATCCTTTCACCAAACTTCCAGAGGAGAGTAACTGAAAGAGTTTGTGAGAAGCTTGAACATGAGTGTTCCCCCCATGAGCTGAGGGGAGTCACTTCCCTACAGTGTCTCTGTAGGACACGGTACAAAGATCACATGGTTTCCAAGACTGACCTTTATGCAAAGGGTGATTATATTTACTTCCTCTCTGGCGGGTTTGAACCGATGACCTTCCAGTTAGCAGCTGAGGACTTAACTGCTGCCCTTTGGACCACCTCATGTCTCTCTCTGGCACTGCTCACACAGAGCCCCTAGAAACACCCAGACCAGGAGTTTAACCACCCACTAGGCCCCTAGATTCCGAGTGATAAGAGTTTTCTGGTTTGAAACAATTTTCCCCATAACATCTACTAAAACAGAGAAGGATGGTTTTCACAGGTGCAGTGGATTATCTTCTAATATTTTGAAAATCTGGAAGATGAATCCCTCACTCAGGCTGGAAGGCACTCAGAATGTAACTGGCCAAGAGAGGCCTTCTCAAAGTGGCTCAGCAGCCCAACTCATCGCTGTCAAGTGGGAACCAACTCGTAGCTGGCTGCCCAAGGGCTTTTCAAGCTGTAGATGGCACAGGAGAAGATTGCCCATCTTTCTCCAGTAGAGCTGTGGGTAGATTCAAACCCCAGAGAAATGTGGTTTTTAATTATCAGCACAACTCCCTACAGGCTCTGGTCCCAGAGGTGCCTCTCAAAGGAGGTTCTCCCTCAATCACACAAACATCTATCTGATGAAGCTTCCTTTGTTGTTACAGCAAGACTCTAAATTAGGAGAAGTGTCTGGAAACGTCCATTCATAATTGGAAAGTGGAATGTACAAAGGAAGAAACTGGGAAAATTGCAAGATTTTGAAAATGAAATGGAACACATAAAGATCAACATTTTAAAAAAAATTTTTAAAAATCAACATCTTAGGTATTAGTGAGCTGAGATGGATGAATGTAAGCCTTCTTTAATCAGATAGTCATATATCTAAATGCCAGGAATGATGGATTAAGAGGAATTGTATCTAGTTCATAGTAAAAATATAGCATTTCAAGATTGATCTTGAAGTACCATGTAATCATTGATAGAATAATATCCATGTGCATACAACAAGAAAGACCTATTAGTACAACTATCATCCAGTGTACACACAACTACTAAAGCCAAAGAGAAAGAAAATTATTTTTACTAACTTCTGTGGTCTGAAGTTGATAGAACATTCAGTTAAGATGCACTAATAGTAAATGGTGACAGAAATGCAGAAGTTGGAAACAGCAAGGATTGGTAGTAGGAAAGTGTGCCCTTAGTGACAGCAATGAGGCTGGAGGTTACATGGTAGAGTCTTGTGCAATCAGTTATTTATTCATTGTTAATATATTGTTTTAAAAAAGGCATAAACATAAGCTATACACATGGACGCCATCTGAAGGACTACACAAGATTCAAATTGACTACATCTGTGGAAAGAGACAGTGAATAAGTTCACTACCCTCAGAGCAAGGTCAGGGGCCAACTGTGGTACAGAACATTAACTGTTCATAAGTAAGTTCAAACTGAAGCTAAAGACTTTGAAAACAAATCCATGAGAGCCAAAATATGACCTTGACTTTGTTTCACTCAAATTTATAAACTATCTCACAACATATTTGGTGCAAAAAACACTAAATGACCATACCAGATAAATTGTGGAAGGACATCATACCTGTAGAAAGTAAAAGGTCATTAAAAATATAGGAACGAGAAGGAAGTCAAAATGAGTCTCTAAGTAAACCCTCAAGCTTGTTTTTGAATGAAGAAAAGCTAAAGTCAAGGAAAGAAAATATGAATAAAAGAGCTGAACATAATATTTCAAATGGTAGCTCAAGAAGAAAAAAGCAAAGCGTGAAATGTACAAAGGCCTAGAGTTAGAAACCAAAATGGAAGAATTCATTTGGCATTTATCAAATTGTAATAAAGAAATGGGGGCACAACATTGAATATATCAGGAATCATCAAAATAAGGTAGAGGAACACGGAGTGCCTGTACCAAAATTAGTTGGTCAATGCTGAATCATTTCAGAAAGAAACATATGTTGAAGAACTAACAATATCAAAGGAAGACGTTCAAGCGGCACTGAAGGTACTGGCGAAAATATGGCTCCAGGAACTGATGGCTTACCAAGTGGGGTATTTCTACAAACAGATGTAGCCCTGGACATTCTTACCAGTTTATGTTAAAAAATTTGGAAGACAGTTATCTGGTCAGCTGACAGAATGAGACACATATCTATGTCCATTCTGTAAACTAGAATGTGAAGATTATCAAACTGTGTCATTAATATCACACACAAGTAAAATCTTGCTGAGATTATTTTAAAACAGTTGGAGAAATACACCAATACTGCCAGAAGTTCAAGCTGAATTCTGAAGAGGCAGTTTCAGAATATCAAGGAATACAGCCTTAGTATGGATTGAATCTTCATGTCAAGAAAGCAAAGATTCTTACTACTGGACTGATAGTAATGTAAAGGAGAGTGGAACTGTCAACAGCTTCATCTTGCTTGGATCCACAATTAACACCCTTGGTACCAGCAGTCAGGAAGCAGGAGACACATTCTACTGGGACGATCTGCAGTTAGGGACCTCTACAAATTATCAAGGAGTAGTGATGTCAGTTTGAAGACTAAGGTGCATCTGATTCAGGCCATAGTCTTTCTGATTACTAGCTATGCATCTGACAGATGGTCAATGAATAAGGATGACCAAAGAAGAATTGATGCCTTTGGGCTGTAGTGTTGGAGAAGAGCACTGAACATCCCATGGACAGTCAAGAGAATGAACAGATATGCCTTGGAGAGGGATCAGCCAGATTGCTCTTTGGAGGCAAGAATGATGTGGTTTCACCTGACGTACTTTGGATATGTTGCTAGGAGGTACTATTCCTTGAAGAAGGATATGATCATGGGAAGCGTGGAGAGTTGGCAAAGGAGAGGAAGACCCTCAATCAGATGTATTGATATGGTGACTGCTGCAATGGGCTCCTGTGTGTCAGGAAGTGTGAGGATGGCCCAGGATAGAGCAGGGTTCAGATCTTTTGTTCAAAGAGTCACTATGAATTGTGCTTAACTCGATGGCACCTAACAACTACAACGTGCAACAAGGTCTATCATTGGTAGTATAGTGCCAGAGGGATCTTGACTAAAGACAAAGAATACTACAAAAATCTTCATTTGTGTTTTATTAAAGGCATTCAGCTGTGTCTGGTTTTGTAATGACCTTTTTCTTTATTCATGGATGATATCCTAGATACCATCCCACAACTCATCTGATCTTCAATCACTGGCTTTCAGTGCCTCAAACCTATTCTTAAGATGATCTTGAAATTCAGATGGAATTGATTCAAGAACATACCTTGGTTCCTGTGTGAAGGATCCCTGAAGGGTTAATGGTAGTACTGAGGAGTCTGCAGTACAAGGAAATGATCCAGGAACCCTGAGGCTCTTGCACAGAGGGGACCCTAGAAATGTCAGGGCTGCACACGGCTCTGACTGTGCCAGGAATTGCTCTGTGTCAGCACTCTCTGATACGTAAGCTATTTTACCCCTAAAGGGTTTAGCTCTCTGAGAAAAGTTCTGAAGGCTACGCAACATTTGCAAGTACATCCCCTGAACACTTCAAGTCAACAGCCTTTTATCAGACTCACTTAACCATTGCATTCCCAAGTCAAAATACAGTGAGAGAACACAGAGTCTTGAGTACTTTAAAATAACTTGCTCCAGCCAAAATACTTTCTGTTTCTCTGTACCTGAAAAAAGTGTACATGCACTTCAGCATATGCCCCTCTCTGTGCTGTTTCTAGTAACTGTAGCTTTACAATAAATACAAGATTCAGTTCTAAACAGGCACTTCTAACCTGACAGAACTTCAGCCCTTCATCTTCCCCATCTCTCATGAGCCCATCAGGCGAGATCCAAGCGTAAAGTCATCGTCTGAGTCTTTAAAAAGGTATTTATAGTGGATAAATCATTGTAAATATAAAATTTAATCATTCTGTTTTCAGCCTCATTTCTATCACTAAATCCAGACGTATTCAATCTGTGTGCTCAGCAAATTATTCAAGAAGCTGGACTCTGTGAAGAGGAGTGTGGCATCAGGATTGGAGGGAGACTCCTCAATAACCTGCTTTATGCAAATGATACAAGCTTGCTTGCTGAAAGTGAGGAGGATTTGAAGCATTTATTGCAGAAGATCAAGGAATGCAGCCTTCAATATGGATTGCATCTCAATGCAAGAAAATAAAGATTCTTACCACTGAATCGATAGGCAGCATCATGATGGGTGGAGAGGAGATTGAAACTGTCAACAACCTCATCTTGCTTGAATCCCCAGTTGACACCCTTAATACCAGCAGTCAGGAAATAAGGAGATGCATTGCACTGGGAAAATCTGCAGTTAGGGACCTCTCCAAATTATTGAGTAGTAATGATGTCAGTTTGAGGACTAAGGTGCATCTGATTCAGGCTATGGTCTTTCTGATCACTTACTGTGCATCTTACACCTGGACAGCAAATAAGGATGGCAGAAAAAGAATTGACACCTTTGAGCTATGGTATTGAAGAACAGCATTAAACTTCCCATGGACAACCAAGAGAACAAAGAGATATGTCTTGGAGAGGGTGTAGTTGGAGTGTTCTTTGGAGGCAAGAACGATGAGGTTTCACTTTACATATTTTGGCCATGTCGCTACGAGGCTGTTCCTTGGAGAAGGACATGATGCTGGGAAGGGTTGAGGGTTGGCAAAAAAACAGGAAGACCCTCCATCAGGTGGACTCAGCTGCAATGGGCTCTTGTGTGTCCGAAAGTGTGAGGATGGTGCTGCGTAGAACAGTGTTCAGAACTTTTATTCATAGGGTCGCTGTGAGTCGTACGTGGCTCGGCACCTAACAACTGTGCAGGCCATAATTCATTCAGACAACATTGAGAAGAATGGGGATTGCGGAATGCTATGCTCATCCAAAACCTGTACATAGACCAAGAAGCAGCCATTCCAACAGAGCTAGGGCATACTGCAAGGTCTAAAATCAGGAAAGACGTGTGTCAGGACTGTAGCCTTTCTCCATATGTATTCAAACTGTGTGCTGGGCAATTAATTCAATAAATTGGACTATTTGAAGAACATGGCATCAGGATTGGAGGAAGACTAATCAATAACCTGCATTATGCAATGACACAATCTTTGCTTATGGAAAACACTGAAGACTTGAAATCTTATTGAAAAAGATCTAAGACTACAGAGTTCAGTACGGGTTACACTCCAATAAGAAGATGAAACTTCTCAGAGCTGAACGAAGAGACAACATCATGATAGATGGAGAAAAGATGGAAGCTGTCAAGGATTTCATTTGACTTGGATCCACAATCCACACCCTTGGAAGCAGCAGTCAAGGGGTCAAAAGATGTGCTGCGTTGTGCAGATCTGCTGTCCAGGATAGTGTTCAAGTGCTGAAGAGCAGGAATATCCGCTTTAAGACTAGGATGCACTTGACTCAAGCCATGGTCCTTCTCAGTTGGACTAAGCATGTGAAAGTTGGATGATGGATAGGGAAAACCAGAGAATGGGTGCCTTTGAATTGTGGGATTGGCAAAGAATATTGAACATCATAAGGACTGCCAACAGAACAAGCAAACCTGTCCGGGGGGAAGTGTAACCAGGTGCTCTGTGGAGGTTCGAATGCTGACAGCATCTCACATACTTTGGCATATTTTCAAGAGGGACTAGTCCTTGGAAAAAGACATGAAGCTTGGAAGAGTAAATGAAAGTCAGCAAAAGAGAGTACAGGCAAGATGGACTGACAGCGGCTGAAGCAGTGGCAGAGATCGTGGTGATGGCCTTGAACATGACTGAGATCATAGTGGTGGCCTTGAGCATGATGGAGATATCGGTGGTGGCCTTGAGCATGATGGAGATCATGATGAGGTCTCAGGACAGCGCAAGGCTTCCATCTGTGGTTCAGAAGGCCACTCTGAATCCACTAACTGCTCTGCTGAAGAAAGACAGGCAGTCCCATCTTGTAAAGATTTAGAGCCCGTGAAAGCCAGGGAGGCCATCGGGAGTGGGAGTGGGCTCTGTGACAGTGGGTGTGGTTCTGTTTATGTTTCTGTTTTCAATTATGAGTCTTAATTCCTAGTTTCATCAAAGTAATATAATAACTCTTTCTGATATAATCTTGACTCATATTAAATTTAACTTGTAACCCAAACTCAGAAGGTTGCCTCAGATCCTGGGAAAGGAGGCTTTTCTTTTCTGGGAGGCACTGCTTGTCCTCACAAGGTGCTTTGCAGGCTATTCATTTACCCACATTGTGAATCTGCTCTTGTATCAACATGAAATCCCTGTCGGTAAATCGGGGATCTGTCAGATGAAAGAGCATTTCCCGTTAGGGACAAAGAAGTGTTTTCCTTACGTAGCTCGGGGGGTGGGGGAGGAAGATCCGAATTCCACACGTGCATCTGAGATACAATCAATCCAGGCATCGATCGTGCTATCCAGACTAATTGATGCTTTCCAGTGGATGAGGAGAAGCTGACGCGTGGTTTCCGCCCACGCCAAGTCAGCTTTACTATTATTACTATTATTTACAGAGCTGGAGAAGTCACTCTCATCTATGGCTTCATTAAAGGACTGCATTGTTTAGTCAGATATTGTAGTAAACTCTTCTATGGTAACTTCTAGTATATGAGAGACATTTACATATTTCAACTTTTAAAATGCTAGCTTCAAATTATTGAAATAAACCCAAGAGATCTACAGATCTAATGGAATACTTGAAAATTTCTGGCAGCTTTGAGGGCCTGGGTTGCTGTCTCTAAGGTTGGAGACAGGGAAGACCCATCCCCTCCTGCTCACTGCAGGTACCAAGCCATGTGGCTGTGGAGTGTGGGAGCACATGTTTGGTAGGGGTCGGTGACAATCAGGGAGACTCCGTGCTGCAGACCCTCACAGGTTCCTCTCACAGCATGTACCAGCTTGGCCTGCCACTAGTCCCAGTGGTCTGGCAGTTACGTAATGATGTAACTCGCAAGTTCAGCGATAACACAGCCATCCTTATGGTGGGATCTGATGTGATCAACCAATCTGTTGTAAGGGGATTAGGATAGAAGACAAGAATCTTACAGGATAAGAGACAAGAATCTCAGTGCAACCACTGTGGAAGGCGGTATGGCGCTTTCTCATAAAGTTGCAAACAGAGATACCATTTGAACTGACATCCAAGCAGATATATGCACATCCAGGTTTATTGCGGCTTTGTTCACAATAGGAAGGAGTTGGAAAGAACCTAAGTGTCCATCAACAAACGAATGGATAGAGAAGCTGTGGTATATTCACACAATGGAATACTATGCAGCATTGAAAAACAAGGAACTCATGCAAT
>NW_006399756.1:1281984-1282632 GCF_000299155.1 Elephantulus edwardii | reverse complement strand
GGCTACATGGCGGAGTGGACCTGGGGGAGGGATTGTAAAACAATGAAAGAATTTTTCTTTTACTTTTCCAAGAGGGTAGTGTACTAGAGGGGAGGGTCGGGAAGGGAGACAAGTGCAACAATGAATGAATGGAAATCCAAAGTCTCTGTAAATTTTCATTGAAATTAATAATAAATTTTTTAAAAAGCTGAAAAAAAGAAAATGATCCCATGTAAATATTATGAGTATAAATCAAGAAAGCAAGAGTAAAATAAATCTGTTTCTAGAATTAAGATAAACATTTAATATGTTTTCTAGCACATATTGTTGTTTCTGTTGTGTGCTGTCAAGTCAGAACCGAATCATAGCTGAGCCTTTGGTGAGAGGCAGTTAATCACACACGAGGAGATTGCCCATCCTTTTCCCACAGAGCAGATGGTGGATTTGAACCACGTGCCTTCAGGATTTGCAGCACAGACTGACCATTAGGCCACCTACTAGAACATATAATAAATGTAATGTTCAGAACTAGTATAATTTTTTCAGCTCATCACTGTAAAATTTTTTATTTATTTATTGAACATCATAAGGACTGCCAACAGAACAAGCAAACCTGTCCGGGGGGAAGTGTAACCAGGTGCTCTGTGGAGGTTCGAATGCTGACAGCAT
>NW_006399756.1:1267940-1281884 GCF_000299155.1 Elephantulus edwardii | reverse complement strand
AAAAAAAAAAAAACCAAACCTATATGAAGAGAAAATCTGAACTCCACTTAATGGGGTTGGACTAATGCAAGGGCATACACAACTCTTGACCATCAGTATTGAGCCTGATAAAGATGGTCTTTCTCTCAGCTATAAAATCAAGGAAGATGGACAGCCAGGATGACCCTTCGAGGGGACGGTGTAGACACGTCTTCTTTTGGATTTTGGTCATGAGGGACTTGTCTATGGAGAAGGATTTCACGCTTGGTTAAGTGGAGGGTCCACACAAAGGGAGACCCTCGGGGGCAGGGGCTGGAGCAGTGGATGTGATGACTGTGAAGACGGGCAGAGTCGGCTCCTCTGGTGTCATGAGGTTACTGTGAGTCAACAGTAAGTAACACTGACATAAAATTGCTACCACCCAATAAAAGGGTTGCAAGCAAATATTATTCCAGGTGTTGGGGACAGTGGCAGCTCCCCATGCAACGGCCTTCTCCTTGGCTTTGTTGGTGGTGCCACTCAACTCAGGACACGGCCACAAGGAACCACAACCATCAACCTGATTTGCAGAAAGTGAACAGATGCTCCTGCTGGGGAGTAACTGTACCTCCAACAACATCGAGGATGCGTGGATTTTAAACCCAGAGGAAGCAGTTCTCATCCGGCTCCTCTTCTACTCCTAGGGCCCTGGGCATGTCACAGGGAAGCGGGCAGTGCAGGGCCCAGTGGCTGCTTGTTCAGCTAGCCTTCCCTTCAAGCTGTCCTGCAAGGTCTCCTGGGCAGACCACACATGCCAGCTTGCTAGCGTCCAGGCTGTTAACCACATGCCTTTCCTAAGGACTTCATTTCCTGACTTGCTTCACCCCCAAACTATACTCTTGGAGATTATGCAAGAAGACCCATAAAGCAGTGCTCACCACAGTGCTGGTCACAGCAAAGAAAGATTCATCGCAAGCACACACCGCAGAGATTTGAAGGGTTAGGTTCTCGCCAAGCAGTTTTCAAGAGTCGCCCAGAGGGAGAAGTAGAACACATGTATGTAAGAAAGACAGCACATGGGTGGGGCCAGTAAGTTACAGGGTGACGGGCACTGTGCTAGGACTTACATGCTCACCTTAGAACATGCGAGGCACACAAATGTTACTGGAAATTGGAAAACACACAGACAGACATGATAAGCATCTGATTCTGAGAACTGTCCCCTCAGAGGGAGGCGGCGTGGGTGGGTACCAAGGGCTCTCATGGGAAACATCAATGTGTTTCTCAGGTTTTACTTCTTGAGCACTGACTTGTGAGCATTAAGTTCGTGGTATATTATTCTCTGTGTTTTTATATACCTTAAATGTTTCATAAGTTAAAAGAGCAGAGAACAGAACAATATAAATAATACACCACTGTTTACCATCTTAACAAAATGGATATAAGCACAAATATATACATCCAGGAAATTTAAAACAACACCATCAAAGGTGACACCTTGGCCGTGGCACCTGATTGGAGCCAATGAAATGTGGCTGCGGACGCAGGGGTGAATCTGCTGTCTTTCTACCCTTGAACGCTCTTAGATTTGTGCTGTTGTTATTGTTATTGTGTACCATCAAGTCGGAACCAACCCATAGCTGACACTCTGGTGGATTTTCAGAGGCAGTTAATAGACAGGAGGAGCTTGCCCATCCTTCTCCCACGGAGCAGCTGGTGACCTCGAACCGTGTGATTTTGATATTGCAGTGCAGCTTCTTGCCACTAGGCCAGAGCTGTTTTACCATGAGAAAATTTATGCTTTCAGTTTATTTAAAAAGTTAATATTTAAAATTCAGTGACAAGGATCTTGGAATTCCGCAGCAGCAGCATGTCTAGCTGTGGACCACACAGGCCCCAGAAGGCTATGCTAACAGAAGGCTATGCTCACTCCCTGGCCAGGCCAGGGACACCCAGCAGGAGGTATGGCCCCCCAGAGCACCGAGTGGTAGCAACTAGCCTCTGGGGAGGGGCTGAAGCTTGAACTTGGTAATGAGACACTCCTCCCTATAAGATCCAGGGAAGCTCCTTGAGTTCCTCGCTGGGATGTCACAGTGACTGTGGGAGGGTAGCCAGCTCTGCCTGGGGTGCAGAACCTCAACTCCAGGAACGACCCAGACTCACCCTAAGCCCGGCTCAGTCTGTGCCCACCTTCCTGTAGGTCAGGGAGGGCTGCACCTTTCCACCAGCAGCTCGCAGAGAAGGACAGGCCATCTCCTCATGTGTGGCTTAAAGCCTCTGAAAACCCACTGAAGTTGTGAAGCAACTCTGACTTGATGGCAGTGATTAGTTTCCTATAATTAGACTTGCAGAATTTTCCAGTGCAATACGCAGTCAGGGACATCTCCAAATTATTGAAGAGTAAAGATGTAAGTTTGAAGTGTGCCTGATTCAGGCCATGGTCTTATGAGTCTTTTTCATGGTCTTTTCTTTGCTGTGCTTCTGAGAGCTGGACAATGACTAAGGGTGACCTAAGAATTGATGCCTTTGAGCTGTGGTGTTGGAGAAGAGCACTGACCATGGACCACAGAAAGAACAAACAAGTATGTCTTGGAGAAGGTGCAGCCAGAGTGCTACTCGAAGGCAAAAACTATGAAGCTTTCTCTCACACTTTGGGCAGGTTGCTCGGAGAGGCTGTTCCTTGGAGAGGGACATCATGCTTGGGAAGGTGGAGGGACAGTGAAGGAGAGGAAGACCCTTAAGCAGGTGGGTTGATACTGTGACTGCGACAATGATGGGCTTGAGGGTGTCAGAGATGGTGACGTGGCACAGGACATGGCAGGGTTCAAGTTGGTTGTTCACAGGGTCGCTATGAGTCATACTCAACTCAACAGCACATAACAACAACTTAATTATAAGGAGATAGAAAGATAGATTGCTAGAAAAATAAGAATGTATCTACCTATATGTATGTGTATAAATTTTAAAAATGTTTTTAGAAAGAAAGTCACCTTTCCTTCAGCCCAGCTTCATTTGCACCCCACTCCAGACATCTGCCCCCAGTAACACCCCAAATTCAGAGACATGCAGCCGTTCTGGGCTTCTCCCTCTGCGGGTGAGCCCGGCCGTCCACACTCCACTCTGTGACCCGCACCACAGGCCCCAGTGTGCTCCCCAGAGGCTAGCCTGCACCGACGATGGAAGTGCTTGCTCTGGGGAAAGCTTGAATTATGGATGATCCGGAAATGACCATATTTCATGCATGAAATATTGATCTGATTCTTTTAAAACAAATAAAATGCAAACACGCCAGCCTCAGAAATGGTTGGATGGTGACCGTGGAGGAGCCTGCAAAGCTGCACTCAGGGCCAGAGCAGCAGGGAGGACGGAGCAGCAGGTGAGAACGGAGCAGCAGAGGATGGAGCAGCAGAGGAGGATGGAGCAGCTGGGGAGGATGGAGCAGCTGGGGAGGACGGAGCAGCAGGGGAGGATGGAGCAGCTGGGGAGGACGGAGCAGCTTGTGAGGATGGAGCAGCAGAGGAGGATGGAGCAGCTGGTGAGGATGGAGCAGCAGAGGAGGATGGAGCAGCTGGGGAGGACGGAGCAGCTGGGGAGGATGGAGCAGCTGGGGAGGATGGAGCAGCAGGGAGGACTAACCACCCCCTGGCTTCATTTACAAAACCGTGTTTTATTCACACTCATTAGCTGCCTCACATGGCAGGACCTTCACCCAATTGCCTTCTGAGATTATTCCAATTAGAGAAAAAAAGGAATAGAAGATGCACTTGGATGGAAAGCCTGAAAGAGGTGAGGGCACCCTCCACCCCCTAGCACGTGACCAAGGTCACTGCTCTGAGCAGGGGTGCCTGGGCCTTGGCAGGGATGGTCCCCACACTCAGAGCACAGCAGACTGGACACAAGCAGGGCTGACTGGACCTTGGTGGGGACGGTCCCCACGCTCAGAACACAGTGGACTGGACACAAGCAGGGCTGACTGGACCTTGGTGGGGACGGTCCCCACGCTCAGAACACAGTGGACTGGACACAAGCAGGGCTGACTGGACCTTGGTGGGGACGGTCCCCACGCTCAGAACACAGTGGACTGGACACAAGCAGGAGTGACAGGACCTCGGTGGGGATGGTCCCATGCTCAGAACACAGTGGACTGGACACAAGCAGGGGTGCTCCAGGGAAGCAAGGTACCAACTCTGGTGGCCTCGGTACAGCGTCCTCACAAGGGGTCCCTCTTCATGAAACAAGCACCAAAGAGAAGCCTTCAAGTGTTTAATGATGCTTAAAACTGGGGCAGAGTGAGGTGAGAAGAGGAAGGGAGTCTTTGGTCAAGGTCAGTTCTAAAGATCCACTACTCTGTGCTTGGCCAGGACACAGAAAGGCTGAGGGTCCAGGGGACAGGCGCTTTTTCCTGGGGAGCAGACAGCTCGCCGGGGCAAAAGGTAGTTGGTACAAGATGACCAGATGTCCCCACTCATCTTGATCTGCATTTGTCTTTTCTCTCTCTTAATATGCGGCTTGAAGAGCACTAATCATTCATTTTGATGAAACACAATTCATCTCCCTTTTATTTTTGCATTTTTTTAATAACTTCTTGCTTTAAGTACTGTGTCTAAGGAACTTTGGCCAATGTAGAGTTTCTGCGATTTTCTTTTGAAAAGTTTGTGTCTTTCGGGTTCATATTTGTGTCTGTGAGCTGTTCTTATTAATATAGGTGGTTTCTTGTTTCACTTACAGGTGTCCAGGTGTTTGGTGCCATTTGTACAAAGTGTCCTCTTTCTGAGGTGACCAAATGGTATCTTGTGTGTAAATGTTTTAAACTCATATGCATAGCTTTCAGTCAGTTCTCGCTCACAGCAGGCCTCTGCCAGGTCTCTGGGCTGTAAATCACCAGGGGAGACTGCTCCCCTCCTCAGAGTTCCTGGCGGATTCGAACTGTTGAAGATGTATAGCTCCTGGGTTGGCAGCATGCCCCACAAAGGCCCAGCCAGGGCCCAGGGATCTGTCACTTCTGGCCCACCCATTCCTCTGTGGTGCAGAAGTTTGCATGATAAGCAGAACGTGTCTTGTTCCCAAAGCTTCCTGGTGTGAGCACAGAGGATCTCTGCATTCTGATCTCCAGGGTCACTCAGGAGGAGGCATGTACAGACATGAGTCGAGGGCCACAGTAGACACTGTAGGCAGAAGAATGACTCTGAGAGTGTTGTCCTGAGTGGTGGAGCAACTGAAGAGATTTGAGTGGCAATTCCACTCCCTAGGTGCACACACAAGAGGTCTGGTGACTTACTCCCTGGGGAGTCACGCCACCAACCCAAACACAGCATCTCTCTGGCAGTTCAAATCCACCAATGGCTCCTTGGGGCAAAGATGGGCAATCTCCACCTGTATCATTTATAGCCCTGGAAATCCAACACTGTGAGGCATGCCATGCTGTGCTATGACTTGACAATGAAAATTGTTGAGAAATGCATTTGATAGGTCTGTTGTTGTGTACTGTAGAGTCAGAACTGACCCATAGCTGACCTTCCAGCGGGTTTTTAGAGGCAGTTAGTCACATGACAGGAGATGTCCATTCTTCTCCCATGGAGCAGCTGGTGGCCTCGAACTGTGTGCCCACAGGATTGAAGCACAGCTTTCTGCCATTAGGCCAGCAGAGCTCCCTATTTAATATGTCTAGTTTTTATATATGGATGTTGTCTTCATTGTTATATCTTTTTATATGTATGTTGTTTTTGTGTGCCATCGATTCTGAATGGACTCATAACTGCCTCTCCAGAGTGTTTCCAAAGGCGTAAATCACGAGAAGAGGTCATCCTTCTCACAGGGAACCGCCAGTGTATTCAAACTGCCTACCTATAGGCTGGCGGCCAAACTCCCTCCATGGACGCATGTATAACTACAGATACAGCTTTCTAAGCATCAGGCTTCCTTGCTATCCTTTGAAGCTATCTTTGGAGATGATTTACACCAAAGGGGAGTTCACTGGCTGCCATACAAACAGAGCGTGAGGAAAGAGGACATGCACTGTGCCACCAAAAAGACACAGATAGCAATCTCAGTAGATTTGGGCTGGAGGGAACTCTGGTGTCACTGGGAGCTCTGGTGGCTTGGTGGTGAGGAGGTGCAATGCCTGGAACCCACCTGCTGCTTTGTGGGAGAAAGATGGGCAGTCTCCTCCTCTCCGCCTCTGAAAACCTGCTGGGAGGTCAGAGATGAGCCAGTTCTGACTTGACAGTACGCAGCAACAACAACTCCAAAGCCTCATAGCCCAAGTCCCCCTTGAGGTGCCTCAGAAGAAAGGCCTGGTGATTCTGTCCTGAGAAGCCAGTCCCTGAAAGCCTACGGAGCACAGTTCTGTTTGCTCATTGGGGATTGCCATGGTCTAAGTCAGCATGACGGCGAGGGCATTTGCTGATGTATAGTTTTCTACGTATCACTACCACATGTATAGACAGATCTTTATACAGGCGACATCGTTATTGCCAGGCAATCCTATTTAGAGCCAATATACTTTGAGGATTTTTATTAATAATTGATTGGATGATTGCTTTTAGCTTTGCCCACTCAGGACATTATTTGCTTTGTGTATAGCCCAGTTGATTTTATACAAACAGAGCATATTTAAATATAATTTGACAACAGTGATGGTTTATTTGATGTTATCCTTTGAAATTACTTTTCTCAAGCCTTATATCTTTGGTATCTACAATTGCTAAAGTCTGACAAAGGGCTTCATGAGTCAAGGCCAATATACTAACATGCACTTAATCTTCTTTCCTTGGAGAAGAAGAGGAATTCTCTCTAATGATCAAATTCCAAAGGCACAATCTCCCCACAAACTCAGCCGACATCATCCGTGGGACACTCAGGACCCAGGCTTGGGTAGGAGAGGGGATTGCTGCATTACCATCTCCTGACAGAAGACATTACTGTGTCCCCTGTGCTGTTACAAGATACATTCTTACACCCCTGCAGTGTAACAAGATTGACTGCCACACTCAGGATGCATTGCTCAGCTCTCATGCTGTAACAGGGTGCATTCTCATGAGTCATGTTGAACATGCAGAACATGACTGACAGCTATGTGTGTCTGTGTTCAAACAAGGGTAAGAAATAGGGGATTAAGAAAAAGTTTAGAGAAAGTTTTCTCAGCATTTGTGGATCTCCCAAAGGTGAATGTAGCCTAGTTCTTGATTCTGCATCCCCCACCCCCATAAAATACATCTTTAGTTCCTAAAAACTTGGGGGTCTGTGGGGAGTCAGAAAGCTATGCTAGCAAGAACTGTAGGTTATAAAGAATGTTATATGTAGGTTATATAGAATTCCAATTTCTTGAAGACTGAGGAGTTTGCTAGGACACGGACTGACAGGGCTAAAACCAGGACATTCTCAGCCAAGCACGAATGGCTGGCCACTTTGCATGCAACCTAGCTGCAGGACTCTTCAAATGAAGGTTTGGGGTGAAACCAAGCCTGGGAATTTGCAGCATTTGCCGACTTACTCACCAAATCATTTTTAAGGAGCACCTCTCAAGTATCCACATTGTGGGCGACATAAAGGTGCGTGTGTCTAGATCTTCCTTATCTTCACACCTCACACCCACGGTGAGTGCCCACAGCCCCAGATAACAACTCTTGAAACAACTCCTCCTTTGAGAAGCTCAGCTCTCCACCCTAATGCCAGACCTCCTGAGTTCAAACACAGACTCTATAACTTATTCACTGATGGCCTTGATCCTTGTTCAGTGATGACCTCAACCCCTCTGTCCTTCCAGCTGAGTGAAGTGGTAGAAAGGATTAATGGGGCTATGAGGATACGGTATTTAGTACAACCAGCCACACTCCTGCTGCCTGAAGATTCTTGGGACAAACACACCAAACCTGGTACTGCAGAGATGAGATCAGGGCACTGCAGTAGCCTTGCAAAGGCCTGTGGTTCAGACTCAGCAACCTCCAGCAGAGAAAGCTGGGAAGACCCCAGGGTCAATTTCAGTCTGTCCTCTAAGGTCCCAATGACCAGAATCAACCCTGGTGGTCCAGAGCAGATGAAAACAGGTTGATGTTTGTTTAACTCATGCCTTGGGAGGGAGGCCCCCACATGAGGCTACATCAGGACTCGGAACAAGGTACACTGGAGGTGTTGCAGGAGACTGGCTTTGTAGCACCAAGAGAGGAGGGCACTCTCAGTTCTCAGAAGCGAACGTGATTGGCTTGTTGAGTAATTTCACTGCCTCAGGGTGACACTATCAGGGGGAGAGGCTGATGAAGTGAGGTGCAGCTGCTCTGACAGGTAGGACAGCTGGTGAGACAGGAGAATTTCACACCGGGTGGAATTATGGCTCAAACTGCGCCCACCCCTAGAAGCAGTCCTAAGGCATCTTTGGAAAAAGAATGTTCCATCCCACGCTGTGAAGGAAGCATAAGAAAACCTTGTGACGTGAACTCCACGCTGTAGGCAGGTGAGCCCTGCAAGGGCAGGGGAGGCCCTAGAGGGGTCAGGCTGTACTCTCTGGAGGCTCGTTCTAAACTCAGTGAAAAAAAAAAACCCAAAAGGTCTAAAGTGACCAAAACAATTTTGAAGGTGAAGCAAAAAGTTGGAGGACTTTCCACTATCTGATTCAGAATATATTATAAACAGCCTAGACAGTATCATATTGGTAAAAGAATAGGTGCATAGATCAATGGAACAGAACAGAGTCCAGAAATAGATCCACTCAGGCATGGGCAATTGATTTTCAACAAAAGTGCCAAAATAATTTAATGTGGAAAAGATAATGTTTTCAATGAAAACAAATGATGATACAACAATTAGACATCTAGATGCAAGAATAAAAACCCTTTATCCTTACCACAAAACTGATAAAAAAGATAAACTCAAAACCATTTCTAGACATACTTGCAAAATCAGGACCACAAAATTTCCAGAGGAAAATCCCAGGGGAGAAATCTTTGTAATTTTAAATTAGGCATCACTAATAAATATAATTTGGAATTCATTAAGGTTTAAACCTTTGCTCTTTGAAAGATGTTATTAAGAAAAAGGTAAGTCAGATTGTGAGGAAATATTTTCAAACTATTAGTCATTCAGGAGAGCCAAACTGCAATTAAAAACTACAATGATCACACACTAAAATAATAAAAATTTTTAAACCGACGATTTAGGCAAAAATGATGGTGGGAATTAACTCAATGGTCATTTTGGAATAAAGTAAGCAATTCCTTATAAACTCGAATCTAGAACAGCACATCACCGAACAGCACACATCTAAGTGTTTGCTCTTTTGTCCACTGAGTCGATGCACAGAGATCCAGTAAGTAGTAGTTTGGAATATATTTTTCTTTGTCTTGAGTAAATATGTAGGAAGTCATTTTTCTCCCCCTGGGTGTTTACTCTTCAGTTTCAGCAAGCAGGGTGTGTCTCTGCATAACGCAGATTGTTGATGAGTCTTCCTCTAATCCTGATGCCACATTCCTCTTTATGAAGTACAGCCTCTTGAAAGATCTGTTCTGCAAATAGATTGAAAAAACATGGATAGGACACATCTGTAACGCACACCTTTCCTGATCGTGAAGTATGCAGTGTTTCCCTGCTCTGTTCTGACTACTGCTTTCTGGTTTGAGTATAGATTTTGCATGAGCAAAACTAAGTGTTCTAGGATTTCCATTCTCATCAAAATTAGCCACAGTTTGTTGTGATTCACACAGTTAAATGTCTTTGCATAATCAATGAAACACAGACATTCTTCTGGTACACAACCTTGCTTGCTGAAACTGAGCAAGACATGAAGCATTTGCTGCAGAAGGTAAAAGACTGTAGTCTTCAATATAGATTGAAGCTCAAGATCAAGAAAACAAAGATTCTCAACACTGGGTCAATTGGCAGCTTCATGATAGATTAAGAGGAGATTGAGATTGTTGATGACTTCAGCTTGCTTGGTTCCATAATCGACACTCTTGGCACCAGCAGCCAGGAAATCAAAAGACGAATTGCATTGGGAAAATCTGTTGTCAGGGACCTCTCTAGAGTATTGAATAGCAACTATGTCAGTCTAGAGACTAAGGTGTACCTGCCACAGGCCATGGTCTCTGCAATTACTTGCTATGCATCCCAGAGCCGGACAATAAGGATGATAGGAGGAGGATTGATGCCTTAGAGTTGTGGTGCTGAAGAAGAGTGTTGAAGGGAGCTTTGGTGGCACAGTGGCAAAAAGCTGCACTGTAATCCCGAAGGTACATGGTTCAAATCCACCAGATGCTCTGCTAGAGAAGGAGGGGCAATTTCCCCCTATGCCGGTCAGATTCGATTTGACAGTACACAGCAAAATAAATAAATAAACAAATGTGGTGTTTTGTTTTTTTTTTTTAAAGAAGAGTGTTGAACATACTATAAACTGCCAGGAAAACAAACAGGTCTGTCCTGGAGAGGGTGAAATCAGGCTGCTCCCTGGAGGCAAGAATTTTGAGGTTCTGTCTCACAAAGTTTGGGCATATGGCCAGGAAGGACCAGTCCTTGGAGAGGGACACCATGCTTGGAAGGGTAGATGGACAGTGCAGGAAAGAAAGAGCCAGGATGAGATGGATTGACTCAGTGACTGGAGAAAAGGGATTAGATCTGTTGGAGATGATCAGATTGGCTCCGCATAAGGCAGGTGTCAGAGCCAATGTGCATAGGGTCCCTATAAATCCCAGGCAACTCAATGTCACATAACAACCAGTATTTACTCAAGGTAAATAAAAATACAACCTAAACAAAGACTTGATGTGAACGTTGATAGGCACCTTATTCACACTAGCCCAAAATTAGAAACCAATGTCCCTAACTTGTTGATGTTCTTGTACCCTGGAGTCAGAACTGACTCATAGTTGACCCTCTGGTGGATATTCAGAGGCAGTTAGTCACATGAGCAGAGATTGCCCATTTTTCTCCCACAGAGCAGCTGGTGGCCTTGAACTGTGTGCCTTCAGGAGTGCAGCACAGCTTCTTTCCACTAGGCCACCAGAGTTCCTTGCACCTAAACAAATAAATAGATTCATAAGCTGTGATGTAATCATACAGGAGTTCTTCAACAATGTGTTAAAAACGGAACTACTGACAAAGCAACAACATAAATGAATCTCTTTCATTTATTCTCAGTTAAAGAAGTTCCCTGTAAAAATTAGATACCACGTGAGTCGAGTTAACAAAAACATTCTAGAAAAGGCAAAACTGTAGTGTCATGGACATAAAGAAATTTTTTTTAGGTATTGAAAATGTTCTGTATGTTAATTTTTATGGTTATGTGAATCTATACACTAGTCAAAACGTATCAAACTGAAAGTTTTCAACAGTTCTATTTATTGTACCTCAAAAAAAAGTTGGTTTTTATGTCAATTAGTAAGATAGATTTCTCTACTTTAAAAAGAGAATGTATGAGTATTCATTTCCAGAAACAAGATAAACAAGGTTCCCCAATTCATACTGCCCTGAAAAACACTGAACTATACTGGAAATCACTTCAGAACGGATTCTTGGGAGGCTGGGCTCTATGAGGAGGAATGTAGTATCAGGATTGAAGGAAGACTCATCAACAATCTCCTTTATGCAGATAACACAACCTTGTTTGTTGAAACAGAGGAGGACCTGAAGCATTTGCCGCAGAAGGTCAAAGGCTGTAGTCTTCAATATGGATTGAAGCTCAACATCAAGACGACAAAGATTCTCACCAGCCAACTGGCAGTGCCATGATTGATGGAGAAGAGATTGAGGTTGTTAACAATTACAGCTTGCTCAGCTCTACAATCAACACTCTTGGCATCAGCATTAAGGAAATCAAAAGATTAACTACACTGAGAAAATCTGCTATCAGGGACCTCTCCAGAGTACTGAGATGCAATGATGTCAGTCTGGAGACAAAGATGCACCTGATCCAGGCCATGCTCTTCATAATGACTTGATACGTATTAGATAACTGGACAATGACTAAGGACGATAGAAGAAGAATCAATGCTTTCGAGTTGTGGTGCTGGAGAAGAGTCTTGAACATACCTTGGACTTCCAAGAAAACAAACAGGTCTCTCTTGGAGAGGGTGAAATCAAGTTTCTTCTTGGAGGCTAGGATTTTAAAGCTCTGTCACACATACTTTGGGCATGTGGCCAAGAAGGGACTGGTCCTTGGAAAGGACATCATGCTTGGAAGCGTGTAGGGACAGCGCAGGAGAGGAAGACCCGGATAAGATGGATTGATACTGTAACTGGGGCAATGGGGGTTGCTATGTCAGAGTCAGTAAGACTGGCTGAGGACAGGGCAGGTGTTAGAGCTGTTGTACAGAGGGTCGCTATGAGTCACAGGTGACTTGATGTCACATAACAACAATAGCAAGTGCCCTGATAAATTGAAAATACATTAAAGAATTCTCCAAAAATACACAAAACCAGGAACCTAGTAAGCAAAATACCCTGTGAGAACATGTATCACTGTTGGTAAACTTGGGGTTTGATCTTGGGAAGGTGAGAAACAAAAGCCACCCAGGTGGATGTCAAACAGGAAACACCTGAGTCGGAAATCCAGCTCTGATGGCCTAGTGGAAAGAAGCTGTGCTGCAACCCAGAAGGCACGTGGATGCTCCGCGGGAAAAGGATGGGCAACTTCCTCTCGTGTGATTCCCGCCTCTGAAAACCTGCTGCACGGTCAACTCCAGGTCTGTTCTGATTCAGTGACACACAACAACAACACGCTCGTAAGGGAGGATTAGAAACAGAGCTACACCCCAGAGTCATGAGGAAACCTGACTTTCAAACTATGGAGCTAAACATCCCTCACATTTCATAACTGAAAATAGGTCCTTGTGTGGGTTTACAGAGTAAAATGAAAATACCCAAATGGTATAAGGAAACTTACCCTAGAAATGGAAAATGTGCCAGTTCCGTAGTACTAAAGGGATCTAGCAGAAACAAAGTCAAATTCTTTCTGGAAATATCTACCTTCATCCCAGGCCTTAGAAAAGGTGACACAAGAACTTCAAAAACTATGCGCTCACAGTGAAATCCAGAAACCCGTAAGAACAGACAGAAGTCACTCCGAGCAGGACCAACAGGACTGTCAAATATCGAAGTCATGGAAAACAAAAAGAAAATAGTTCTGTTAAATATGCAGAGAAAGAAAATAGTCCTGTGTATGAATAAAGAATAGTGTTAATAAAACAGAAACAACCTAGTTCAATGGAACAAACAGGAACTTGTGGAATTGGGAATATAATAACTGAATTTGAAAACTCAATGGATGGATTTATCAACAAATAAAACACAGTTTAAGAGAGAATTAGGAAACCTGAAGGCAAGTCTGAAGAAATGATGCAGATTGAAGAAAAGGGAAAGGTGAAACAAAGGTAGATGGAGAGTAAATATCAAAATCTGTCTTAGTTGCTTAGAGCTGCAACAACAGAAACACCTCAAGTGGGTGGCTTTCACAAACAGAAGTACAGCCGCTCACAGGGCAGCTAGGAGTCCAGATGTGGGCACCTGTCAGGGGAGGTCTCCTCACTCTCTCTCCTGGGTCTGGGAGTTTCCCAGCGCAGGGACTGTGCTCCAGTGGACACACTCTGCTCCTGTTTATTCTTTCCTGGTGATGTCAAGGTTCTGTTCAATCTCTCTTATATATCAAAAGAGATTAACTCCATGACTCCGTGATTTCCTCCCCTCTCCCCTCAGGGCTCCTAGCTCATCCCTTTCCCCATTTTGACTTTTATACACATCTTACCAGTTATCCTATTTTTACAAAAATAGTCTTATGTAGCTTTTGTCCTTATGAGACTGAGTTCACTCAGCATAATGTTCTCCAACTTTTCCCACATTATATAGTGTTTTTCGAAATCATTGCTCCGGAGTGTTTCATAGTATTCCATCAAGTGAATATACCACAATTTTTCAATCTATTCATTTACTGATGGATATTTGGGTTGTTTCCGAACTTTGTATGCAAACCAATATACTTTTTTTTTAGTTTTTAATAATTTTTTT
>NW_006399756.1:1210907-1265925 GCF_000299155.1 Elephantulus edwardii | reverse complement strand
CTCACCACTGGACCAATTGGCAACATCAGGATGGATGGTGAAGAGATTGAGATTGTTCACAGCTTTAGTTTGCTTGGCTCCACAGTCAACACTCTTGGCATCAGTAGCCAGAAAATTAAAAGATGTATGGGAAAGTCTGCTGTTAGGGACCTCTCCAAAGTACTGAAGAGCAATGGTGTCTCTCTGGAGACTAAGGTGCGTCTGATACAGGCCATGGTCTTTGCTATCACAGAGATTTTTGCACCAGCTAGACCTACAGGAGCAGCAGCTATGGCCGAAGCAGACCAGAGACCTGACATGCGACAGAGCTGACCTTGAACCCCTACATTACCAGAGCTAAGAGACTTTGCCCAAGTTTGTTAGATAACTAGGAGTGGGGGGAGAGCATTAACTGGCACAGCTGAAAACTTTGTAACATTGACCTAAAGCTGCAAGGTTCGAGGTTCAGGTTCCTGCAAGCACATTTCAGAAGCTGTTGTGACTGTATTGTGCTACTAACCCGAGTTACAGCCACTTGACTTCCCCAATATGGTTCTGTGTGGTCTGAAAGCTTTCACACTGGATTCTGGACCCCGTAGAGGAGTAAGATTGGTGCCAGGATGAGGGGAATGAGGTGTGGGAGCGGCGAGGACATGTCTGTTTTGTAGTGTTGATGCAGTTTTCTGGTGTTGATGCTGTTGGCAGGGACAGTGCCCTTTGTAAAGTTGGTAAAGATCAGCTGTGGCCATCTCCACAGGGCCCTTGTGTCAGAGATGTGTCCTGTCTCCAGGCCTTTTTAATCGGTATGCAGAACAGATCATTCAGGAGGCTGGACTTTATGAGGAGGAGTGTGGTATCAGGATTGGAGGAAGACTCCCTAACAACCTACAATATGTAGATGATACAACCTTGCTTGCCAAAACAGCTCCACAATCAACACTCTTGGCACCGGCAGTCAGAAAATTGCATTAGGGAAGTCTGCTATCAGGGGAACTCTCCAGAAAACAGAAGAGTAACTGTGTCCATCTGGAGACTAAGGTGCATCTGATCCAGGCCATGGTCTTCACAATTACTTGTTACGCATCAGAGGGCTAGACAATGACTAAGGATGACAGAAGGGAATTGATTACTTTGAACTGTGGTGCTGGAGAAGATTATTGAACATACCATGGACCACCAGGAGATCAGATATGTCTGTCTTAGAGAGAGTGAAACCAAGTTTCTCCTTGGAGGCTAGGATTTTGAAGCTTCACCTCACATACTTTGGGTATGTGGCCAGGAGGAACAAATCCTTAGAGAAGGACATTATGCTCGGAAGGGTGGAGGGACAGTGCAGGAGAGGAAGACCTGGATGTGATGGATTGACTCAGTAACTGGGGCAATGGGGGTAGGTATGTCAGAGTCAGTGAGACTGGCTCAGGACAGGGTGGGGTTCAGAGCTATTATGCATGGGGTCACTATGAGTTCAGGGTGATGTGATGGCACAGAACTCCAACAACTCTGTACAGCACCTTGTACTATTGTCCTTTCAGAAGCAGTCAGCCTCGTGGCTTTGTCTGGCCTCAAAGCCTTGGAAGCTGGGGTCCTCCACACCCACTAGTCCCTTGGACTAGCTGCCCCAGTGCATCCTTGCTGGCCCCTAGCCTCTTCTTAAGATAGTGTTGCTTTCATAGAGTGTGGGTTTTTTCTGGTTTGGTTTTTGTTTCAAAGTACATTTTTAAACTCTTTTGTATATGGCTTAATAAAGCATAAAAAATAAATATAAACATTAATAAAACAGAATTAGATTCTTTCTATTAAATTGCAGGTTCTTCCAGTTTAAAGTTTTTAGGAACATTCAGGCATACACTGGTGTGTAGTTATAGAAGTAGGGGGTGTTTTAACAGCTTTTTTCGCCTAAGTGTGTATAGGCTTTGACACTACACCGAGGCTCCACAGGTGCTGGGCTCCTCACACCCTTGAAACACACAGTCTAAGCCTCCCCACCGTGGAGTATCCACATTCACTTTGCACTCTGAGTGGATCATTGCTCCACGTGCATCACTTTATAACTTTAAAACATTGGCTCACTGAGATATTGAGATCTTGCAAATGTGGACACACAATAACACAATATTAAAACAAATTGCATGTGTTGATATCGCCTCAGGTCTCATCAGGATATCATTAAGTTCTGAAAGCAAACTCACAATGACAGATCCCACTTACCCACAATCCCAATTCGACCTGGAAGCCCAAGTCTCATCAACAGCAAACACTGTGGGTTCTTTCCCCTGGAGTGAAAACTCACTCAGCTCATTTCCAGAGAACAGCTGATTTCCAAGCCTGCACACCTACAGTCCAACGGTCATCCCTTCAACACAGATTGAGGTGCAGAAAGCAGCAATTCGAAACACCACACAAGGGCTTCCTGCTGTCCCTCCTGGAAGAGGGCGCACATCCACTCCACCTGAGAGCTGTCACTCATCTCTCTCTGTGTGGATGAGCCCAGAGCAGCTAGAAGTAAAGTAACAAAGTCCAGCCCCTGAGTACCAAGTGTGAGAACACAGCTGGAGCCTTGGCTAGGACTGGTGGCCAGAGACCAGAGCTCGAACCAGGCACAAGGACCAAGGATGAAGGCTGGAGCTGGGCACCTGCAATGGGCCTGGCAGCTGGGACGGGTGGCTGGGGACCAGGGCTGGAACTAGGCACAAGGACCAAGGATGAAGGCTGGGGCTGGGCACCTGCAATGGGCCTGGCAGCTGGGACTGGTGGCCAGAGACCAGAGCTGGAACCAGGCACAAGGACCAAGGATGAAGGCTGGGGCTGGGCACCTGCAATGGACCTGGCAGTGGGGAATGGTGGCTGGGGACCAGGGTGAGGATGAGGGCTGAGACCAAGGATGAAGGCTGGGGCTGGCCACCCACAATGGGCCTGGCAGCTGTGACTGGTGGCTGGGGACCAAGGATAGGACAGGTAACTAAGTACTGGGACTGGAGAGCAGGGGTGGTGACAAGTGATGTAGAAGGCAGCTGAGGGTCAAGGCTAGAGGCCAGGGCTGGTGACTAGGACTGGAGGAGGTGTTGGGGACCAAGGACAGGGAGCATGACTGGGCCCGTGTGCTTGTAGCCCCAACAACAGGTGATGCCTGGGCTCCTCTGACTGCCTGTTCTGTCTCGGCCTCACGAGGATCTTGGCACCAACAGTGATAATGGGGTAGAGAGAGTCTGACCCAACAGCAGCCAGGCTGCTACCTTCTGCTCAAGCAGCTGGAGCCATTGCCCCTGGCACCTTTGTCCCGGAAAGTAGGGCACAAGCAGGGTGAACAGGTGCACTCCAGGTGCTGTGGCTTCAGTCCCGACCATGGTGTCCCACATGGCCCAGCGGAGGACAGCCAGCCCTTTGGCGGATCCCTAGAACTTTCTTCTGAGAAGTCTCTGGATGTACTTGAACCACCAACCTTTCCGTTAGCAATCAAACCAACCACTTGCAACATCTCAAGAAGGTGATAACTGTCATTATCACAGTTGTTGTCAGACAGGGCAATATCATCTCAAGGAGTTCTGGGGGAGACACAACCCTGGTCACCCCAAGTTCTCTGCTTTCCAGCCTGTGGTATTTTCTGCATCCCCAGGGAGCTTCCGTCGTGGACAAGAGCAGCCCCGCTCTGCAGCCCCGCAGCCTGGCTGCACTCTGGACTCTGCTGCTCACTAGTTGTACTGTTGCTGTGGTTGTTCCTGTGTGCAGTTAAGTCAGAACCAACCGACAGTTGATCCTCCAGTGGGTTTTCAGCAACAGTTATTCAGATGGAAGGAGTAACTGGTGGATTTGAACCACATGCCTTCAAGACTGCAATCCAGCCTCTTACCACTAGGCCACCAGAGCCCAGCCAAGTCATGCAGCTGTTGCCTCGGATTTCTCTCCTGTGAAACGACAACCATAGGGTTTGTTGGGAAGGTTCCATGAGAAACAATTGCAAGGTAGCCTGCAGCAGCTGCAGTTACATGGAGCACCATTTGCATGTGTCGTAAATGAATTAATGACTTTGCAGAAATAGCTTCCACACAAGGACCGGCACACTGAGTCCTTGTCCTCCATGGCTGTCATTCCTGCGTCCTCTCTGGGACGAGAACCGTGGATGCAATCTCCCTCTGCAGACTTGTCTCTGCAAAGTTCTGAGCGTCTTCCAAACAGGTTCATTCTCATTCCAGAGAACGGGGTCACTCCCGCCAGAGACAAGGCTATTTCCTGCAGGCACAGCGGGGAAACAAGGGAGCCAGAGGTCTTTTCCTGGCAAATTATTTTTGTTCCTCAAGCATGAGAATAAGAACAATGAAAAGGTCTACAGCGTAGACAGTAAAGAAAACAGCTGAGATGTTGAGCCTGAAAGCAGAGCTGCAAGTTTTTCCTTCAGATCCTTCAGACAGACACCTGGAGAGGTGTGGACACAAGACAGAAAGAGGTGTAGACACAGGACAGAGAGAGAGAGATGCAGACATGGGACAGAGAAAAGTGACACAGAACACAGAGAGGTGCAGACACAGGACAGAGACCCCTCATCCATTCCAGGGCGATGTTGCAGTTGCCAGAGGAAGTTGGATAGAAACACCCTTCCGAGTGCAAACCTGGGTGGAAATTCAGACCCATGGAGCAGGTGCCAGGTGACTGTGTAGACAAGGAAGAGTAGGAACTTGCCACCCAAGACCTGGTTTGGAGGACACAACGGCCTTGCATGTTGGACAGAACTGAGCCTGACACTTCCAGCCCTGCAGGGAAGTACTTACAACCTGAGGAACAGCCTGTTCTGGGGAACCTTGGGGGCTGCACAGAATCATTCTCTGGAACCTGGGATTCTGAGCAGCATAGACAGGACCAGCCCGCGGGCCACCACTCCTCAGAACGGGCAGGACCTGGAGCTTAGAAGCCAAGAGCTATAGCCTCTTTGACGGAGGAAGAGCAGAGGGCAGGCTTCCCACTCTAAGCAGAGGACAGCACGCAGGGGCCTTATGGACGCTGTTGTATCTTGAGGGTGAGGCTCATATTTCTCCCTAAACAGGAATCAGAGTGAGCAGCACAAATGAAGGAAGCTGTGAAGGTCAATGTCCTTAAGGTGCCAGGAGCTGTGATCAACAGCACTGGGTGCCTCCTGGTCTGGGTCTGTGACACCAGGGACCAGGTGGACAGAGCAAATGGCCCAGAGACAAGCTGGTGCACAGGGAGGGTGGTTTGTTTACAGGTGACAGGCAGTGGGGCGAAGCGGACATGGTGTGCTGAGAGGTGATGGAGGTGAGACGTGGTGATGTGTTGAGAGGGAGTGAGGTGGGACGGGCCCAGCACTAGACAAGGCAAAAGCTGGTATTCCTGTGGGAACCCCTACTTTAGATCCTGGACTCCCCCAGACAAAGGAGGACAGATGCTCCCCCATCCCACAGGTCCAACAGAGGCAGGAGCTGGGGCTGAGATAAGCACCTGTCCCTATGGACAATCTTGCCCCAAGGTCACCAAGCAAAGACAGACCCTCCCAAGGAGTCCTCACCATGAACACGGGGCTGGCCTGAGTTCCCACCTGGGAGTATGTCTCTTCCCCCAAGAGGTCGGAGTGGGAGTGGTGAGTTGGCCTTGGGGCCTCTGGGAGCAGATGGGAGAAGAGGAGAGGAAAGGGGAGGAGGCAGCAGGCAGGAGGGGTGGAGGAAGAGAGCCTAAGCGGAGAGGGGAGGGAGTTGAGAGAACAGAGGGGAGGTCAGGAGGGTAAGGACAAGAGGAAGGTACGGAGGAGGGATAGGAAGGGAAGGACAGGCGGTGAGGCAGTCCCCACAGAGAGGGACCTGTCCGGAGCCTTCACCGCAGGCAGTGCTGCTAAGAGAGAACTTGAAATGACACCTGGTAATTGAACCTCTAGGGGCCTTGCTTAGCTGTCTTCTCCCCAAGTCCGAGGGCTGATCCCATTCCTACAGGAAGCTACTTGGGTCATTAACAAGGTGGGGTGCTCACATCCCCCCAGGCCCCTAGAGAAGGTTGCTGGCAGGACACTGGGGGTCACAAGGTCTGCACTTTTCAAGGAGGACATGAAGGGGAGGTATGCTCATCCCAAGGGCCCAGGCAGGGGTGCCCTAGGCAAAGCCCATGGTCCTGGCTGCAAATAGAAGCCAAGCTGGGGGCAAAGGGTGGCGAGGACTGGGCAGGTGTCTGTCAGGAGATGGTTTAGTCACTCCTCACCACAGAGCGACCTGTAGAAGGGATCTAACCTAGGAAGGGTTTAAAGTATGCGAGAAAACATGTCGATTTTCTAAACTGATGAGAAATGAGGAGGGTGCCTTCTCCTGGTGAAGGATGGAAAGAGGCAGAAATGCATGGCTAGTCACCGTGGAGACCCTGGGGAGTGTCCACGGCAGCTCTGGAAGGCTGAGAAGTGTGATGGATAAGGAGGGGTGGCAGTGGAGCCAAGCTCATGTGAAGCAGCTGTGTCCTCACCAGTCTTTTGTGGCGTAACGTGTTCAAACCCTACACTCCACCCTACTCACCACACTCCAGGGCTGCTTTAAATCAGAGTCCGGAAACAAGACCTGAAAACACAGCCCACTGGCTCTTGACAGAAGCAAAAAATCAACCAGTGACCAGGGCTTTGGGGATAAATTCTTCATACACCAGAACAGGAAGCAGTAAGGTACATTAAGAAACTGAACCCCGAGGACTTGGAGCATCGTGTGAGAGGGCAGGTGCATTTCCGCGATGCTCTTGGTAGTAACCCCACACTCACACTGCTCATCACTTTGTTCTCAAGTAAAGAAACCTGGGACACAGTAAAAAACAAACAAAACCACTTCAAAATAAACCCTGTGCTTACATGGGAAATGGTTTAAGATTCTCCAAAGAAAAGACACAATAAAGTGTAACCCTTCGGGGGTGACAGAGAGTGACTGGCACTGAAGCATATTCCACAGAAGAAAAAGTTTAAATTTGGCCGCACAAATGCAAGAAGATTAAGGTCGCACTTTGCCACACTTTCTCCACAGCAATGCCACAGTCTCTCCACCACCATCACCAGGGTCTCCCCACCAGGATCTCACTCCACCAGGTTCCTGCTCTCACCAGGGTCTCACTCCAGTCTCTCTCAAGCCTTGCTACTTAGTGTGAGAAGTACTGTTTCTCTTATCCTAGTTCTACAGCTGTTGATGATTTGCAAGACCATGTGTCTGCCGTTATAAGTAGCTGGACGCCAGGGGCACTAACCGTAATGGCTACATAAAGCCAACTTTCAGCCTAGCACCACAGGATGCCTTTTATTTCCTTCTCTTTCCTTACTGCTCTCACTGAGACTTCCCATACAATATTAAATAGAAGTGGTGATAGTGGACATAGGTGTAAAACCAAAGACTATAAAATTAATCAGAGAAAAACTAGGAACAACTCTAGAAGCTCTAATCTACATGAACAAACTTCAAGGTATAACCAAAAGATCTACAACCAAGAAAGGATAAAATAGATTAATGGGACTTTTAAAAAGCAAATCCCTATGCACATCAAAAAATTTCTCCAACAGTGTTAATAAGGAAACTCACAGACTTGGAAAAAATACTTGTCAATGACATATCTGATATGGCACTCATATCTAAAATTTATAGCACCTCAATAAGAAAGAAGCAAACAACCCAATCACAAATGGGCACAAGATATGAATAAACACTTCACCAAAGAAGAAATTGAGATGGCCAACAAGCACATGAAATATTCAAAATCTCCAGTTATCAGAGAGATACAAATTAAAACAACAATGAGATATCATCTCTCCCCAGCAAAAATTGGGACGTTCAACAGGGCAGCAAATAACAAATGCTGATGGAGGATGTAGAGAGATTAGAACTCTCATTCACTGAAGGTGGGAGTGTAAAATGGTATAAGCACTATGGAAGGTGATCTGGCACTTTTTCAAAAATTTGTAAATAGGAAAACCATTTGACCCAGTCATCCCACTAATGGGAATATACCCTAAAGAAATCAGAGCAATGACCCAAACAGACATATGCACATCCATGTTTATTGCTGTGTTATTCACAATAGTGAAAAGAGACGGAAGCAACCTAATTGCCCAACAGCAAACAAATAGATAGAAAAACTGTGGTACATTCACACAATGGAATATTACGCAGTACTGAAAAATAATGAACTTGTAAAACACTACACAACATGAGTGAGTCTGGAAGACATTAGGCTGAGTGAAATATCTCGGTCATGAAAGGGCAAATAGTACATAATACCACTGTTATAAACTAGGACTGACATGGGATAAGAACAAGAAAATAAGAGAGAACAGGAAAAGTGTGGGTAGATAATGAGCACTGCACTGGAGCAGGTGAGAGAAAGGACTGTCTGAAAGGAGTGTGTGCTTGGGCATTAGGTGTGTGACAATTAATAAACTGGAACTGGGGAGGAGAAGAGAGGGAGAGGGAGGGAAATGTGCATCACCGAATGAATGAAAACCTAACCTTTCTATAAACTTTTATTAAAATCACAATAAAATTTTAAAGGGGAGGAAAATTTTTAAAAAGACACAAAGAGAAACTACAGACTAGGAAAAATAATTTTATAAATTACATAATTTCCAAGAGTCTAACGTCTAAAATATATAAAATACTTCAAATCTCAACAACCAAAAAAAGCAATTCAACCAGAAGTAGAAAGAGGACATGAGCAGGCATTTCACAAAGAAGACATTCAAACAAGCACATGAAAAGATGCTCACACCCTTAGCCATTTTGTCATCGTTAGGTGATGTCACGTCAGCTCCAACTCATAGTAAACTTGTTTCCAAGGGCAGGAAGCCCAGCCTGACCCTGTGTCACTTCCGTACCCTCTGCTGTGTGTAAGCCCATTGTTGTGCTAGTCCTCCTTGGTGAGGGTCCTCTCCTTCCCTGACCCTCCACTCTTCCAAGCATGAATACAAATAACTTCATTCCTACTAGGACGGCTAAAATTTTTTTTTAAATTGTAAAGACAACGGAAATGGGAAGAGTCTGGTGGGGATCTGAAAAGACCGGGTAATGGGCACACTTCAGAGAACTGATTTTGTGAATTTTAATGTTTGGAAATGATTGTTTGAAATACAATCTGAATGAAGAAGAGTGTGGATACATTACAATGTATATGAATTTTATATGCAAACCAACATAAAAGAAAAATTTTAAAAAATAAAAAAGTTGCAATGACATACCACTGCAAAATAGCACTGATTTTTAAAAATACAGAAAACAGCAAATGGTGGTGAGGTTTGGGGTGATGAACTCTTGTTCACTGCTGCTGGGATTCTAACATGGTACAAACACTGTGGAAAGCAACCTGTCACTTAAAAAAAACAAACTCAAAACCCAGAAGGAAACAGAAAACACAAGGTGAAAACGAAACATTATAATTCCTCTCCTGATTTCACATATTAGAGATATGAGACCAGTGATGTGAATGGACACATGCTCCCCCATCTTCGTTGCATCCTTACTCCATTAGAAGGATGGAAACAGCACAAGCGTCCATTGGTGGAAGACCAGGTCAACAAAGCGTGGTGCATGTCCACACACTGCACAGAGAACACTGACGACAGGGCATGAGTGGATCTGCAGACATGATGCTGAGGGAAATAAATTCATCCCAGAAAGACGAATATGTATGACGCTACTTTCATAAATAGTCGAGAATATGTTTACACAGAGATAGTAAACTCATCCCTGCCTCAGGTGCAGGAAAGAATCCCTGCAGAGACAGTATGAAACCCAAACCGCACCCCTGTGTGATTCTCACTGGTGGTGACCCTCTGTGGGGTCTCTGAGGCTGCAGCCTTCAGAGGAGGAGAACGCCCATGTTTCTTCCTCAGAGGGACTCATGGGACCGCAGCCCAAGTGTACAGCACTAGAAACCTGCTAGTTCTGGCGAAGAGACAAGCAATTGACAATACAGGGACTCAGCACAGGGGGACCATGATGAATAAGACAGAGTGGTACTCGAGATCAGCTGCAGTGAATGAGGGTCCCCTGCCCCACCAAGCCCCCGTTTCTGGGCCCAAGGATGTGGCTGCTCCTGCCGTGAGCCATGAAGGAGGATCCCACACAGAGTCCAATCAGACCTGTGAGCTAAGCAGAGACGGGAGCATGCTCACGTAAATGATCAAAAGAGCACTTTCTTCCCCAGCCTTTCCCCTGACAACCGGATTTATGAGCTCTGTGAGCTGTGTTAGGAGGAGCCTCGGCTGGGGAGCAGAACGCCTTGGTTGAAGGACAGCAGCTTCCCAACAGGTAACACTCCTGGAGTCAGGAACTTCCTTCCCTAAGCTGACACTGCACAGGTGGGGGCATCTCCAAAATCAGCTAAGAGGACTCCCCACCACCACTGCTGCTCAGACACGGCTCCAGATACCTGAGGTCACTGAGTCCTGAGCTCTTCGGCCTCATGGTCCAGGGGGCACTCACAGCAGGTGGGCCCTAGATCAAGGCCTGCCTTACTCAGCATTGTGCCTGTGACATCACCGGGTAACAGGAAGCCAGGCCCACCACCTTCTCTCTGCCTGGATCACTAAGAGGTGGCAGGACATTCAAACTATGAGCACACCCATGTATGTACAAACATGTGTGCACACACAACAGTGCTTGTGTTGATGTACACAGTCGTGCAAGCACACGTGCGCACACACACACAGATCTGAATACACATATGTACCCTTACACATGCTAAACACACTCACACCACACGCACAATCCAAATGCCCATAGCTATGCGCCTGTTCCAGGCAGGAAGGTGGCTCTGCTACCACAGTAAAGGCAACAAGGCCCAGAGAAGAAAGCCCTCCTGCTGGGGGACCACCCTGTCCAGAGCCCCACAAGGCCCTCCTGCTGGGGGATCTCACTACCCAGAGCCCCACAGTGCAGGGGAATAGCAGAGCTTTAAAAACATGAAGGCTGTTAATAAACTTAAGTGTGAGGCCATGACTTCGCTGGGTTTGGGAGTGCACCTAACTGACGCACCACTGAGGGTCTGTCTGGCTTATACTCATCTTCTCTCTCAAGCTCTGGAATGTTTTTTTCCCGTTCAGGAAAGAGCTCAGTGAAGCACAGAAAGATTATGAGACTCCTCGGGGCCAGGACCAAGATCCACCCTGACTCTCCCAAAGGCAAACACGATGGGATTTATTAGAAGAAAGAAATGAAAGCGGCCAAGCACAGTATGCTGGGAGTCAGACAGAGGGTGCCCTCCCCAGTGAGGAGAGCAGAGTCCAGGGTTTAGGGATCTTCTCACAAATCTTTGCTTCTCACCTTTCCAGTTAGTGACTTTCTGATAGTTCTTCCCATCTTCCTTGGTGAGACGTTCTTCGAAGTTCAGCAGGGACAATCAGCAAAAGGCACTAGGTAAGATACTGACAGTGTTTGCCTTTGTGAGAACCTTCCCCAGAAGGAGCTCGCTGGTCCTCTCTGCGGTGTTCAATCCTGGGCATCTACGCTGGTCCCAGAACCTAACATCCCTCACAGTGTGGCTTCTCACAAAACGCTTCCCTTGCAATACCACTGCTTGGCTTCCAGACATTGCTTTCTTGGTTAGAAAACCACTTTGTGAGAAAGCTATGTGGCTAGGAGGCCACCTGGTGAAGGCGAGTTTTTGTAAGGAAGCCATTTCCTAAAGAGGCCACTTTGTGAGGAAGCCAAGTCACATGAAGAGGACGGGTGCAGACACAAAGCAGGAGCCCTCACTCTCAAATCATCCCAGCCCAGACTGCAGACTTGTGTATAAAGCAAACCTCAGGCGATTCCTGGCCCCAAATTTCAAGTCGTTCCAGCCTTTAAGTCTTCCCAGCTGAAGGACCAGATATTTTGGGGCAGAGACAGCCATTCCCATTGTTCTTTGTGTGAATCCCTCATCTCCAGAGTCAATAAGCAGGATAAAACGACAGCTAAATTCCAGGATGATGTGTTACGTGGTGCTGGTAGTAACAGAAAGTGTGACTGACAGTAATTATTTTCTTTAATCTTTCCATGGTAAGAAACAGATTCAAAGCTGCATTAGACCTTAAATTCTCACACTTGCACCACGAACGGCTTCAGTCTACAGTGGGAGCCCTTAACCCCCTCTCGCGTCTTGACATAAGACGTCATTTGAGCTCTTCACGTTGTTTTCTCGACGCCTGCTGACCTTTAAAGCAGCAGTGTGTCTCTCTGACAAAGCCAGAGCAAGCCCAGGGAGGACCTGTTTGCCCTCAGGTTCACACAGAGAACTAGGGAACCTTCCTGGATGTGTCCTTGACTTGCCCCAAATAGTCACATGTCACCTAATTTAAAAGAGTCCTAGAGACTATGACTCCTCTAGTCATATATCAACTTTCCATAGAAATCTCAGAACAATCTTTATTAACTTCAATTGTAAATGCATCCCAACCATCTCAACCCCCATTGACTGCAAGAAATCCATATTTGTTTCCAGTCCCAAGAGTGTGATCCAACAGAAGGTGGACGTTATCAAACAATATTGTTAATATCACATGCAAGCAAAATACTGAAGATTATTCAAAACAGCTAGAACAGTACATAGATGGAGAACTGCCAGACTTCAAGCTGGATTTAGAAGAGGCTGTGGCACCAAGGATATCATTGCTCATGTCAAATGAATCATGGCTGAAAGCAAAGAATAACAGAAGAATGTCTGTTTGTGCATTATTGACTAAGCGAAGGTGTTTCACTTTGTAAATCACAGCAAGTTATACCTTATATCGAGAACACTTAATTGGGGTCATGAAATCTATTCTTCAACTAAGAGGCTACTGTGCGATCAGAGCAAGGGAACACTATGTGGTTTAAAATTAAGAATGCTGTGTGTCTGGGTTGTATCCTTTTTTCCATCCCTGTTCAATCTATATGCTGAGCAAATCATTCCAGAAGCTGGACTCTATACATAGGAACGTGGCATCAGGATCGGAGGAAGACTCATCAACAACCTGTGTTATGACATAACCGTGCTTACCTAAAGTGAGGAGGACTTGAAGCACTTGCTGCAGAAGATCGAAGTCTTTGATATGGATTGTATCTCAATGTCAAGAAAACAAAGATTCTTACCACTGGACCAATAGGCAACATCATGATATATGGAGAAAAGACTGAACCTGTCAACAACTTCATCTTACTTGTATCCACAGTTAATAAATTTTGTGGTGTTGTTGTTGTTGTTGTTGTTGGTGGTGGTGGTGGTGGTGGGTGCTATCAAGTCATCTGCGACTCATAGCCACCCTATGTACAACAGCGCTGAACACTGCCCTGTCCTGAGCCAGTCTCACTGATTCCAACATACCAACCCACATTGCCCTAGTTACTGTATCAATCCATCTCATCCAGGGTCTTCCACTTCTGTGCTGTCCCTCCACTCTTCAGAGCATGATAACCATCTCCAAGGATTGCTCTCTCCTGGCCACGTACCCAAAGTATGTAAGATGGAGCTTCAAAATCCTAGCCTCCAAGGAGAAACTTGGTTTCACCCTCTCTAAGACAGAACAATTTGTTTTCTTGGTGGTCCATGGTATGTTCAAGACCCCCTCAAGCACCACAACTCAAAGGCATTCATTCTTCTTCTATCTTCCTTAGTCATTATACAGCTGTATGATGCATAGCAAGTAATTACAAAGACCATGGACTGGATCAGGCGTACCTTGGTCTCTAGACTGACATCGTTGCTTCTCAGTACTTTGCAAAGATCCCTAACAGCAAATTTATCTAATGCAATTTACCTTTTGATTTCCTGACTGCTGGTGCCAAGAGTATTGATTGTGGAGCCGGGCAAGCTGTAATTGTTAACCACCTCAATCTCTTCTCCATCCATCATGGTGCTGCCAAGCAGCCCAGGGGTGAGAATCTTTGTCTTCTTGATGTTGAGCTCCTATTACAGTCCTGGCCCTTCTGCAGCAAGCACTTCAGGTCCTCCTCATTTTCAGCAAGCAAGAGACATATTGCACTAGAAAGTCTGAAGTCAAGGACTGATTGAGGAGTGATGATGTTAGTTTGAAGACTAAGGTGCACCTGATTCAGGCCATGCTCGTTTCAGTCAATTGCTATGCTGCTAAGAGCTGGGCAATGAATAAGGACAACCGAAAAAGAATTGGTGTCTTTGAACTGTTGGAGAAGGACACTGATTACCCCATGGAAGGCCAAAAGCAGAGATATATCTTGCAGAAGGTGAAGCCAGAATGCTAAGATGATAAAGCTTTGTCTCACATATTTTGGGCATGTTGCTAAAAGAGGCCATTCCTTGGAGAAGAATATCATGCTTGGAAAGGTGAAGGGACAGCAAAAGAGAAAGACCCTCAACGAGATGGATTGGCACAGTGACTGCAGCAGTGGGCTCAAGTGTGTCAGAGATGGTGAGACGGTACAGGACAGAACAGGATTCAGATCTGTTGTTCGAGGGTCACTATGAGCCCTACTCCACACACCCAATGATAGCAACATGGTGCGATTTGTCCTAAGATACAATGAAAACCACAGTGTGACTTGTCAGTTCTTTCCGCCTCTGCACTGAGTACGCACTGATGGTCCCCCTCGCCCCAGTTCAGGCTTAACAAAGGGTCTCTGCAGAATATGTTAGAATCGGGGGTCATCACCCCCCGCACAAAGCTCCAGGGTAGAGAGCAGGCCAGAAAAGAAAACACCCAAAACACAGTTTTATTTTCTTGTCCTTCCTCTCTCTTTGCGGGTGAGTGAGAACCACCTCAGAGCTGACCGCCAGCCGGTTTCTGAGACAGCAAACCCCACAAGACAAGGCTGCCCCCCTTCTTCCGGCACAGTCACTGGAGGTCGCACACTGTCCAAGAGATTCACCTCCCTACAGGCTCTCCCACCTCTGTGTGCCTTTCTCTCCTGCCCCAAGAGAGCAGCGGCTGTCCCACGGAGCAGCTGGTCAGCTGGCCTCTGGCCCAGCTGGAGAGGGCAGCAGCTGGGGGGCCCTGCGTGACCATGTCAGCTGAAGGGTGCTCTGAATTCTGCCAGTTCACAGACTACTGGTGACAGGGAGCCTCTCTGGAGAACTGCACCAGGACTCCTGCCCCTTTTATCACTCTGCACCCCAGGAGCCCATGGCCGCATCACGTTGACAAGCTCAGTGTGCAAGTCAGGCCTTCGTTCAGCAGTGGGAAGAGGGGTAATTTGTGCAGCATTTAGCCAAGCAAAGCTTCAGCTGCATTCAATTTGGAGAAGGTTGGTTGCAATAAACACACCAAGATATATTTCTTCAAGGGCGTTTGACAGCCAATCTCCGGAGGCCCTCTTCCCACACCATTTTTCGTGCAGAATCGTCGTGTTTACGTCTCTATCCTCGAAGAAGGAGATTTACTTTCTTAATAACAGAGATCTTGAGATCATGGATTTTGTTCATTCTCGAGTTAATGTTTGCTTTTGTCTCATGTTCCGCTGTGAGAGGTTTAATTGACAACTTGAAATTTACCACAGCAAAGCCATGAAACATCTGGGAAACTTGAAGAAGGCATGTTTTTATAACCCCGAGGCTACTAGCAATTTGATAAGCATAAAATATGGATAATTTAAATGTTTAAGCATTTAATTACTAGTAAATGGGAGATGTTTGGGTTTATGTTGTGTGGCTTATTATTTCATAAGCGTTCACTTAAGCATCAGGAACAGGAGCCAACTGTCTTTGAAACCCCGCTCCTCCACGGTGCTGTTTGAGACCCCGCATGACCCACCCAGGGGACGGACCCAAAGCAGAATCCCAGGTCCGCCCCAGTGGGGAGCTCTGGCTCGTCCTTGTTGTGAAGAGGGGAGGGTCTGTGCACAGCCCTCTCTGCTTTTCTCTGGTGCCTTCGGGGCGTTGGGTCTGTGCCTGGTTCCTGGCTCCTGAAACCATAGGAACACAGTTCCAGCCAGAGACCCTAGTAACATGGACGATAGCAGGGAGACACTTCCCCCAGGAGCTCCCCAGGACCTCTGGAGCCCGGCTACCATAGAGGGAGCAAGCAGCAGGGCCAGTGGTTCCTGCAGAGACCCTGGCCTCCCTCCCTCCTGCTCACCCAGCCGGCTGGCTGCCCTCTGCGGGACACTGAAGCACAGGCTTTCTTAACTTCATCTACGTAAGCTGCGTGCCTGCCTGGCCCCCCAGCCAGTGACCATGGCTAGCCTCTCCACCCACCTAAGCCTGTGTGCAGCTCAATAAGTCCTCAATCCAGTCATCCTACATGCATCCATGATGACCAGCAGGCAGGCTGCTGAGGAGAACACACACCTGACACCTCTCCAGGACCACGTGTGACTCTCTCAGAATTGTTTCCAGTTATTTACAGCAACACTAACTCTCTGAGCTACACCAACAATGATCTTACAGGCACCTGCCTCATGTCTGGTGCCTCCATTACAGGTCCTCCCTGGAGCCGAGGGTGGACAGGTCCAGCTCCTGCTGTAGAGGAAAGAATGCAGAGGGAGAGTGTGGGGAATAGGAGGTGCTGGGAAGGGAACAGGAAGGATGAGGATAGAAGTGGGGTGACGGAGAGGGAGTGGGAGAGAAGATGTGGAGGGAGCAAGGAGGGGAAGGCAGGGGGAACAGGGAGGGTGGGGATAGAAAGACAGGTGGGGGAGCAGGGGAGTGGGAAAGAAAGAAGACTTGGGGATAGGTGGGGTGAGGGGAGCAGGCTGGGAAAGGTGTCAGATGGGGGTGTGGAGCAGGTGGGGTGGGGGAGCAGGTGGGGGTGGGGGAGCAGGTGGGGTGCGGAAGCAGGAGGACTGTGGGAAGGCTCAGCCACTTCTTGGTTTGGTTTGAACTGGCCACCATGGAGGAGTTTTCCCGGTGTGTCCAAGGCAAAGAGGAGGCAGGTCCTTTCAGCACAAAGGTCCTAGGGAGGTGGAAGGGGTGGCCCTCACCTCACGGCGCATAGTCAGAGGTCTCGTGGCACATGGTCAGAGGCGCTGGACTCCAGATGCTGGGTCTCTGTGCATGGACAGCTGCCGTCCTTGAGCGTCTTGGTCCTGCCTGACTCCAGAACCTCCCTGTTGGTGTGGTCCCAGCTGGAGAGCCCTCTACAGGCCCTTCGTCACAGGAAGCCGGTGCACTCCAGCCCGCCAACAGCCCCTGGTACCATGAAGCACCACAGACAGCCCTCCTCATGCAGCGTTTGGGACCACCCGCACGTGTCCACTCAGGCCCACAATAAGCCAAAATAAGCCCACCACTCTGAGGGCCTTCTGGTTGGGAGCAGAGCCAGGTTTCAAACAGCCCATAGGACCCTGGCACACTCCTGGCCACTCCTCAGAAGGACGCTGAACTAGCTGTGGCCACTCTCAGTCCCCCACCATATGAAGCAAGTCCATTCAAGCCACAAAGCATGACACCGTAACCCCCAAATAGAGTGACCTCCTGCAGGGAGACCCAGCGTGGCCCCCAAAGGCCTGAAGCAGGCTCATGCTTCCCCCAACACCTGCTTCTGGTGCACCACTCAGAGCAGTGATGGGCAGAGCAAAAGCGCCTCCCCACCCCACCCTATAACCCACAGAAACAAAAGGAGGAATTTTTAAATTAGCCAAAACAGAAGAACAAAGATAATTGATGAGGCTATCACAGCCAGAGGAGAAGCCAGAGGGGTGACTATGGTGAATGTGTCTCCAGAGACGTTCACCGTACTTACACTGCCCTGAGAACACGTGTAACCAGTCTTGTAGATGTTGCCACTTAACAGGAGGTCATGCTGGAATACAGTGGACCATAATCCTTATGAGAGGAAGAGAAGACAGATGCCCAGGCCAGAGGCCATGTGAGGATGAGAACAGAGACTAGGGTGATGTTTGGGGCCTTCAGAAGCTGGACAGGACCAAGAAGGACACTCCCACAGAGCCTGCGAAGGAGTGTGGTCTGCAGACACCTTGACTTCAGAGATGAATGGGACCTTCTAAGAATCAAATTCCTATGCACATCCAAAAACTTCTTCAACAGGGTAAAAAGGGAAGCCATAGACTGGAAAAAATTATTTGGTAATGACATATCAGATAAGGGACTTATACCCAGAATTTATAAAATACTTGAGCACCACAACAAGATAAAGGTAAATAATCCATTAGAAAAATGGGCACAGGATATAAACAGACACTTCACCAAAGAAGACATTTAGACGGCCAACAAGCACATGAAGAAATGTTCAAAATCCCTAGCTCTAAGAGAAATGTAAATCAAAACAACTATGAGATATCATCTCACCCCAGTCAGAATAGCAAAATTTAACAGACCAGCAAGCAACAAATGCTGGCGAGGTTGTGGAGAAACTTGAACCCTTATTCACTGTGGAAGGCGGTATAGCACTTTCTCAAAAAGTTGCAAATAGAGATACCATTTGACACAGCAATTCCACTATTGGGAATATACCCCAAAGAGACCTTAACTGACATCCAAGCAGATATATGCACACCTATGTTTATAGCGGCTTTGTTCACAATAGCAAGGAGTTGGAAACAACTTAAATGCCCATCAACAAATGAATGGATAGAGAAGCTGTGGTATATTCACACAATGGAATACTATGCTGCATTGAAAAACAAGGAACTCATGCAATATTATTTAAAATGGGTGACCCTGGAGGACATTATGCTGAGTGAAGTATCTCAGTCACAAAAGGACAAATACTGCATGGTGCCACTGTTGTAAAACGGGACTGACCTGGGGGTTGAGGGGAGACTGAGAAAGATGGGTTCAATACTGCATACTGCATTGAAACAGAAGAGGGAGAAAACTGTTTAAAAGGGATATGTGATTAGGTATTTTTGTCATGACAGGAGTCTGGAGCAAAGACTGCATAGTGGAGTGGACCTGGGGAGGGTTTGTAAAACAATGAAAGAATTTTTTCTTTTACTTTTCCAAGAGGGTAGTGTACTAGGGGGGAGGGTTGGGAGGGGAGAAAAGTGCAACAATGAATGAATGGAAATCCAAAGTCTCTGTAAATTTTCATTGAAACTAATAATAATTTTTTTTTTAATTTTAAAAAATGAGAAGTGAACTTCTGTTGCTTTAGGGTGGCGGTGGGAGAGCCACACAGAGTTGAGACGGGCAGACCAGACGTGAGAGAACCCTGAATTCCAGCATCTTCAGGCAGAACCAATGGCAGGATCAGGAAGAGCTGTGGACCCCACATAACCAGCCCTGCCAGGGGCTGGGTTCTTGACAGAATGTACGGACCAGGGGCACGGTGGCCCCCCACCAGGTCCCACGCATGACTAAGAGAGTTCAGTCGACCTGCATACTTAGAGAAGAGACCACCTAGGCCTTGCCCCGCTGACCCCTAGAGGCCACAATGAGGCCTCCACCCCAAAGCACAAAGCTGGGAGTGGACAACACAGGACCGAAGACCTCCAGGGGGGCCCAAGGTTCCCTTGCGGAAAGCCAGCCCATCACCCCCACCCCCACCCGGCTGTTGGGGTCTTCAGCCCCAAATGGACTCTAAGGACTAGAGGTATCTGAGAAGGGCTAGCTTGAGGGGGTAACTCAGTAATGTTGAGTCATTAATGGAGCTCAGAGGACAAACGGGTTTTACAGAGCCCAGCACAGGACGGGACCCATCTTCCCTGGTCTACATGTTCACTCTGCACAGGTGAGGGAGGGCGTGTGGAACCCACCTTCCACTCCAAAAAGTGGCGACGCTCAGTGGGGGGTGCAGACAGCGATGACAGACAGCCTCACAGCAGTGATAGACGTCGGGACGAGCTGGACAGAGAAGACCGGGGAGTGCGCTGCCCGTGCCGCTCTGGCTGTGCCAGGGGCACTGCTACACCCCAGTTGAAAACTAGCATTCAGGTGTAGCCAGACTAGAAAGACCTGTTCAGGGGAAACATGGCTCCGCCCCTCCAAAGAGAAAACCAGCCTCTGCCTTCCCTTCAAAATGTTGGTGCCCACCCTTCCTGGTCTCAGTTCTAACAAAGCCCGGCGTATACGGATCAAGGGCTACATGACTGAAGTGGCCATTGCCTTGCGAACCTTCTCACGTGTCACCCTGTTACAGTGGCCCTGCCAACCCTGTGGTTTCACCCCCACACATCATGAGAAGTGGCTGCTATTTCCTTTGCTACAGGTGGCTTTTATAAGCCCTGGTTTTGTCTCATTTTCTAGTGTTCGAGCTACACTGTTGTAGTGATAACATCTGTGAACTTACCTCAATCGTTTTTTGAAATCCAAGTAGTAATTGAAGAAAATCGTTGCTGCTCGCTGTCTGCCAGGGCCTCTCACGGCTGGAGGGCCGCAGGGTCACGGAGGCGGAAACCCCTCCACGGCCCAACTCTCTCCAGAGGAGCAGCTGGTGGATTTGAATCACCTGCGTGAGGGCGGGCAGGTGGCCCTTACCTCCTTAAGAATTAAAGAAAAAGGAGGACATAAATTTTCAAGGGCTTCTCTCAGTCATTAACAATGTAACTAATAATGGAGTAACTCCATGCAGAAAGATTTTTAAAATCATTTTGCTCATTTTCGCATGATCTAAGCAATGTTATGTCTAGGCAATTCACACCTAATTTATCACATGTTATTCTGTGATTAAAACTGATGAATTAGAACATTCTCAGCATTTCTTAACCTGAAAGAACTGAAGGGAAAAAATCAAGCCTTGAGTTCAATATTGAAGGACTCTGTGGACAAAATATTGAGCGAAGAAGAAACCCTCAGAAGCAGCAGTAGCTGAAGACGTGCAACGGTCCAGCTTGGATTACACTCAGCAGAAAGGCGTCCGGAGGCCTCCCAGCTGAGCCGATACACAGCATCACGAGAAACGGGGGCAAGACCGAAGCGGCCGAGGACCCACTTCACGTGGCTCCGTGTTCAACACCCCGGTAGCGTCAGGCGAGGGGCCCAATGGCACACGGTATTGGGGGTTGGCTGCAAGATGCCGCTGTTACAGGGTTGAAGGCTGGGATGTCACGTGAGGGCTACAGGGCACCAGTTCAAGCCGCCATAGCTGAAATGTGCGTGCAAAACCTGGACAGTGGACAAGGAAACCAGAGAAAACTTGACTGGTCGTGCTGGTATCAAGTAGTGCTTATACCCCAGACTGCTGAACAAACCCCAAATCTGTTTGGGGTAAAGAGCTGGCAGAGCTTAGAGGTGGGGATGGGGAGGCTTCTGGCAGCTACTTGGGGAGGAGGGAGGGGAGGGGAGAAGGGAGAGAGGGAGAGGAGAAAGAGAAGGGGGAGGAGAGGAGGGGAGGAGGGGGAAGAGGAGAAGGGGAGACGAAGGAGGACAAAGGTGCTATATGTCCATCAGAGGAAGGACGAGCATGCTGGGGTTCACATCCACACAACCCACCTTGACACTATGTGTCAGTTCTGTGACAGGAGCAGAGTCAGTTCCTTCTCCCCAGCGCAGGAACCAGCTCCACAGAAACAAAATCCCAGTTAGAAAGCAAGCAAGCTCAGAGGAGGCCTCACTACATGTGGTGAACTTTTTTAAAGAGTGTCTCTGAAAGGTGTCAACTTTTTTCCTCACACAGAGTGATGAGATGGACGAGACTAAATGTGCATGGATAGCGGGTAGCGTCCGAGCAGTACAGGGAATCTGAGAGGCCAGGTACCTCTGAGACCAAGTGAACTTGGGACAGAAATCTGGACCAGGCAGATTTGCTGATCCCTGGCCATGGCTGAGGCCTGCTGGAGAGACAGGTTTGGTGTGAAAATCCTTGCAAGTCAGACGAAGCTTCAGAATCCTTGCCTCCAAGAAGAAGCCTGGTTTAACCTTCTCTAGGACAAATCTGCTTGTTCTCTTAGCAGTCCATTCAATGCTCTTCTCCAGCACCACAGCTCAAAGGCATCAATTCTCCTTCTATCATCCCTAGTCATTGTCCAGCTTTCCGATGCATAGCAAGTAATTGCAAAGACCATGGCCTGTATCAGGCACACCTTAGTCTCCAGACTGACATCGTTGCCCTTCAGTACTTTGTATTGCACTGGGGAAATACCTCTAAAGGCATCTTTAAAGGATGCAAAGGCACCTGGCCCAAGCCAAGGCTTTTTCAGTTGCTTCATGTACATGTGAAAACTGGACAAAAAAATAATAAAGATCAAGGAAAACGGATGTCTTTGAAGTGCTGTGCTGGTAAAGAATCTTGAATATGCCAAGGACTTCCAAAATGCCCAGACAAACCCATGTCAGAGGAAGTGCCACCACACTGCTCCTTAAAGACTGTGCAGCTATGTCGTGTGGGCTTTGGGCCATGTCGGCAGAAGGCATCAGCCCCTGGGAGGGGCATCCTGTCTGGAAAGGTGGAGGCTCCGAGGAGAGAAACCACCAGCAGGATGGGTCAGAGCAACAACAGCAAGGACGCGTCTGAGCCCAGCGTGACTGTGGGGTAGGGTTTCGTCCTACTGTGCATGTTGGTATTGGTGTTGTGTACCATACAGTCAGAACCATCCCACAGCTGACCTCCAGCAGGTTTTCAGAGGCAGTTAATCGCACAGGAGGAGATTGCCCATCCTTCCCCACGAAGCAGCTGGTGGTCCACAAAGCAGCTGGTGGTCTTGAACAGTGAGCCTTTGGGATTGCAGCGCAGCTTCTTGCCACTAGGCCACCCGAGCCTCCTGCTGTGTGCGTAGACACTCACAAACCTTAGTCGACTCAACATCCCCTAAGGACGACAGGGTTGCTGTCACGTAAACACCACACGTGGTGCTGTGGAGGACGGGAATTCACTCCTCACGGCTCCTGAAGCTGGAAGTCTGGCTGGGGCACTGGCTGCAGGGGAGGCTCGCCCGCCCTTTCTGCAGGGATTCCCATTGCTCAGATGTGATCCACGCAGCACACCCCTGCTCAGGCCCGCAGCCTGCTGGTGCCGAGCCTCCACCTTTCCAGACAGGATACCCCTCCCAGGGGCCAGTGCCTCCCACCAACATGAACAAAGCCCACAAGACAAAGTCTCACCATCTTTACTCAAAGGAGCAGAGTGGTTGCACTTCCTCTGACATGGATTTGTCTAGACATTATGGCAACCCATGGCACAGTCAAGATTCTTTGCCAATACAGCACTTCAAAGGCATCAGTCTTCCCTGATCTTTATTATTTCTTGTCCGGTTTAACATAACAAAGAAGCCTGTTTCCAAATGGGCCCTGCCACAGGTGTCCAGGACTCCACTCAGCTCACAGTACTTGATGGTAGCACAGCTAGACTTCTGCCTCCTGGTGGGAAGACCAAAGCCAAGAGCAGAGACTCCTCCACCACCACGTGGTCCCAACTCACATGGACCCTGCAATGCCCCACGGGGTCACAGGAGCCTGGGCACCACATCAGGGTAAATGCGGGGCTGCAAGAACAAAGAGGACACTGCCCCCTCTCAAGACTGACATCCTTGGAGCCTACAGAGGTCGTCACCAGTCAGAGCTGACCCAAAACTTCCAGATTCATCTTACTGACACCTCCTTCTCCCAAGAAGCAGCCTGGGGGTTTGAAATGACAACTTTTCACTAGCTGTCACCCGCTTACCCATTGCATGAGCATTGGGCAAGGTCCTCTCAGACCTCAGCCAATGGAGGGTAAGAGCAGTAGCTCCATCCTCAGTATGGCAAAGCGGGGTTTGTTCCTGGAAACAGAAACAGAAGTCCTGAGGCCTTGGCGGGGTGCCTGCCCACCAGTGGTGCTCGGGAAGTAGCCAGGCTTGTGCACAGTGGCTCCTGGATGAGCTCCTTCCCCATCGCTTACAGACCAGCCCCACTCTGTGCCAGCGTGGACAAGGCCCTCCCCACCACTCACAGACCAGCCCTGCTCTGTGCCAGTGTGGACAAGGCCCTCCCAGCCACTCACAGACCAGCCCCACTCTGTGCCAGCATGGACAAGGCCATCCAGCCACTCACAGACCAGCCTCACGCTATGCCAGAATGGACAAGGCCCTCTCTGCCACTCACAGACCAGCCCTGCTGTGTGCCAACGTGGACAAGGCCCTCCCAGCCACTCACCCTCTGTATAATCCCAGCCACCCCAGTGGGACGCAATCCCAACAGAAAGAGCTGGCCTGCTCCCAGAAAGAGGGATTCAGAAACAAACTCAGCACCCGGGTCCCACTTGAGGCCCCGAAGGTTTCTCTTGGGGGTCCCCAAGGCCTCAGCCTTCCTGCTAGTCTGCCCCACCTATTCCTAATGCCCCCAGGAAGAGACTGGGCATGATGATTAATTATCAGACATACATTATTTGTGCGACCTTGGTAAGTGGCATTCCATTGCTCTCACACTCGTGACTGCCCTAGAGAATAAGGACTTGAAGACACTGGAGCAGATAGAACATAAGCGAAATGTTCCAGAGGACAGGCCACGAGCAGGACCAGAGTCTTGGCCCACAGCAGGGTCTTTGCAGGGCTTCCTCCTGCCCTAGTCATTCACTGACCAGCTCTGGGAAACCAGGACGATTCTCCCCAGGTGATGATGGGAATCCCTGTCAGCCAGGCTGGGGTGGTGGGGACCACCTCCACAGACAGTGCGGCTTCACTTCTGGTGCCAGCTTGGGAATTGCCCCATTTTAATATTTTTCCAACATGTTGGAAATCACGTTCTCACATTTAAGTTGGGGAGTGACTCCAGGAGGGCAAACTGGTAGGCAACTCCCCATCCACACTGGTCAGTCAGGTGCCTGTTGGTACAGATGTCACTCAGCCCACAGGCCTATGGGACGGAAACACCCACATCCTCATAGTCAGACCACCCAGCCTGGTATGAACAAACTGGACCAACTTCCCCAAGATTACACCGGCGCCAGCCAATGGCCACTCCGGGAACACGGGCCCTGAGTCTTCTCCGTGAGCGTTGTCCGCCGGTCCCTGGAATGCTGGACACGACCGTGTGGAGGTGCTGACCACAGCACTGGGCACCTCGCTTCCCAGTAGTCAAAGGCGCCTCATCCTTTGTACCTGCCCAGCACTGAACCCCTCAGCCACTCTGTGCCTCAGTTTCCCCACTCAAAAGTGGAGTCTGCCTTAAACTGTGCAAGTTCAGCCCTCCCGACTCACCCCCTCACCAGACCACTCAGACCCCTGGGCCTGTCTGCCATCCCTCCAGGGGAAGAACAGAATCCTCGTGGGGTTGGTGGGTGGTGGTCCCCCGGTGGTGTGGTCACGCCAAGTGTAACCCACAGACCTCACTGTGCCTCTGCCTCTGCCGGCCTGGTGAGGGGCCGGCCTCCTCCAGTCTCCTGCTGCTCAGGACAAGCCCTGGGTCTCTGCTCTGGCTGGGCAGAGCTCAAGTTCAATGCGGTCCTCCGCCTTCAGCTGGGTCCCAACTCTCTGGGTACCTGAGGCTGTAAATCTTCACAGAGGCGACAGCACACCTTTCTGCTCTGTGGGTGGGCAGTGGGGTGCGGGCTGTCCCCAGCCCCTTCTTCAAGGTGCACTGAGACCTGCGGCCTTTCTTTCCCCCCCAAGCAACTCCTGCCTGACAGGATCATTGCTGTTCTTGGATTTGAGGTGACACCTGCTCCCCACGGGCAGAGACCCCTGGTCCTCGGCAGCCCTGGGCGCTGTGGCCTGGTCCTGCATCCTGCCGCTGGTTGTCGCTTGTTGGTGGACTCCCCTCACCTGCCTTCACAAGTGGAAGGCTGGCATCCCTGGGAACCCTGCCCCACTGTCCCAGAGCATGGAGGGGCTGCGGGGTGCTGTGACCCCTGTACCCGCTGACACAAGAGCCCTGCTTGACTGTGGGGTCAGCATGGATTTGTATGACTCTGCAAAAGCACTGGACCCTTGTCTTGAGACAAAATGTGGCTTTACCAGATTCATCACATCAGGCACAGGCCCGGGGTTTGAGAGGGATGCCCCTTCTCCAGGAGCACACACAGCTTCCTGGGACGCAGGGGCCACGTCCTGTTTGTGCATATGACCACCAGGTGTCCAGCCAAGGTCCCCAGACTAGGCAGTCTTCTAGGAGCAGGTAACACAAGTGGAATTCCAGAACGAAGAGCCAGCTCATGAAGGGATGTTTAGTATTCTCCCAACGTGGGAAGGGAAAAATTACATTTGCGTTGTTGAAATTAAAAAATGAGGGAACCGTGAAGTGTTTTCGGGGCAAAGCTGAGCTCTGCGCCAGGCCTCGTCCCCCACTGCCTGCCTCACACTGAGCAGGTGGCTCCGAGGCCCAGGTGAGCACCCACTTTCCAGGTGTGGGGCCCCTTCCTGAAGAGAAGCACCACGCTTCCAGGACCAGAGATGGTAGACAAGACCCCAAATGCACAGAGCCCCAGCTGGCCCGGCATCGGGATCCCGGTCCTGGCCAGTCCCAGGAGGTCCTGTTTGGAGGGACCATCTCCATCTCCTAAAGGTCCAGGCAGAACCCAGTCTGTGGCCCCCCTCACCTCCCAAAGGCAGGGAGCAGGGCTAGGGGTCTGGGGTGCAGACTTCCACAGAAAGGAAGCAGGGATGAAGGTCTGGGGTACACACTCCCACTGGCAGGGAGCGGGGATGGGGATCTTTGTCATAGGCATTCCTGGTCTGGGCAGCAGATGGCATGGGGCTGCAGGGCTGGGGCTCAGGACTGCTCACGCACGGCCGCTGACCACTCAGTTTCATGGGCCTTTCCCTTCTCATGACATCTGGTGCCCCTGCCCCACCCAGCCTTCCCCACTGTCTGCTGATCACTCAGCTGTCCTCCCTCAGTCCTTGCAGCCCCAGGCGGTGGCACTGGCTCAGGGTTTACCTCCGACCTGCCTGTTCTGATGGCTGCCACCCCATCTGGGCACAAGCATCCCTGATTTCTGATTGAAATCTTGTGGCTTCTGGGAGGACATCACTTGTGGGGCCAAGTGACATGAAATCGTTGCTCTCTCGTGTCTGTCAGTTTGCCATGCTGTGGACAGTGATGTTGGAAATCGCCCCTGGTGCTTCAGATACCAGCAGGGTCACAGCGAGGACAGGTCTCCTTGGAACCTACAGACTGAGCCTAGGACTGCTAGGTAAACAAATAGGTTCATATCCAAGAGAGGGTTAAATCAGGCTTCTCCTTGGAGGCAAGGATTCTAAAGCTCCGTCATACTTTGGGCATGTTGCAAGAAGTGACCAGTCCTTGAAGAGGGACATCATGCTTTGGAAGGGGGAAGGACAGCACATGAGAGGAAGACTCTCAATGGGATGGATTGCTTCAGTGACCGGGGTAATGGGAGTAGGTGTGTCAGAGACAATAAGGTTGAAACAGCAGGAGTCAGAGCTGTTGTTCATAGAGTTACTATGAGTCACAAGCGACTCAACAGCACAGAACAACAACAAGCAACATTGCAGTATTTTTTTAAAAGTTTACAATAGTGAGCTAGGGAATTCTGGTGCCCAGTAGTAAGAAGCTGCGCTGCAACCCCAAAAGAGCACAGTTCAAATCCACCCGTGGCTCCATGAGAGGACTGGCAATCTCTTCCTGTGAGATTTACTGCCTCTGAAAACCCGTTGGAGAGTCAGCTATTGAATTGGTTCCAACTCAACGATACATAAAAATAAGCTAGAATTTTTATTTAATTTTGCAGAAACATTGCACCCACTGATACTAACACATTTTGAGCTCATGGTGGGACAGATGGACACAATCAGAGATTTTGCTGGTTGAGGCAGAAGACTCTGTGCCCTGGACACCGCGGGCTGGCCCAAGGACCGGTGGCAGCCCTGGCTGCACGAGGGGAGGGAGGGAGGATGTGGGGGTCCACACAAGGGGTCACATCAGTGGACCTTCATTATAAGGAGGAGCCCAGGTAGAAGCCTCTGTAGTCTTGAATGGTAACATGAGATGAGTCTGGGCCTCGTCGCTGGGTGGGTCCAGGGCCAACTCCCTATAGCACATCAAACCATCAGCTGAGAGGAGAGAATGCCCCCCTCCCTGGCTGGCTGGATTCAGGGGTGCTCCCTGCGTGTCCCCCATATGCAGTCCCTGTGGCCCCCAGGACAAGAGAGGCGGCTGGGATGTGGGGTTGGGGGACGGTGATTGCAGAGAGGACATTGGGGCTGCACGTACATGGTAGTCCATGGATAAATCCTCCACCACGTGCACCCCTGCTCCAGGCACCTACCCAGGGAGGTTGTACTAGGGTGCAACTCCTCATCCCAAAGTCCCCATAACTATGCTTATTATGGGGCCAGAATTTTATCTCGGTTGAAATGTTCTGTCTCAGATTCTATTAAAAGTGTTAATAATCTGTCTATAAGAACTTACCTTGCAATTACATTGAGCAGACTAAATAAAGTCAGCATGGCCACACAGGCCATGCACAAGGAAGAGTACTCTGACAGAGCTGGTGACACAGCCTCAGGCAGCTCGATTACATTATGGTAACAGAGAGACTGAAAAACAGGTAGGCAGACAGACATTCAGACAGGCATGCCCACCTGTACAGAGAGCTCTGTGCTTGGCTGGGGCCAGGTGGATAATGGAAGTGGATGAGAGAGGAGAATGGTGCCTGGAGAACAAGGGCCAGGGAGGGAGCAGTGGGAGGCAGGTAAGCAAGGGTGGGGGTAGGTAGGCAAGGGTGGGCGTGGGCGGGCAGGGGTGGGGGTAGGTGGGCAGGGGTGGGGTAGGCGGGCAGGAATGGTGATTGGAGGCAGGAGTAGACAAATGCTTTAGCCGGCAGGCTGTGAGCATCCAGCATCAGCAGTGTCCATCCACTGGGCGGGGTCACAGGAGCAGGCTGACCCTCTGTAGGGTGAGCGGATGCACTCTGTCCTCTCACAGGGCTCTGGAGTTTGCTGCCGCTGGAATGAAGAGCAGGGGCCTCTGGTCCTCCTTCTGCTGACCTGGCCCGGCTCTGGGGCCGGGAAAAGTCCAAGGTCTGTCTCTAGGACAGGAACCGACTTGCACACATGGCCCTCAGTGGCATCTCCTTCCTCTCAGTCAGGACACCCCCCTGCCTTCCGGCAGCACTTTCTGCAGGAACTCCTGACATCTCCTCCCTGCGGGCCTGACAACATTCCAGGAACAGGGACCTCCAGGGGCCTGCCTCCCAGGCTTCACAAAGAGGGACAAAGAGTGGCCACACCTCCCTAGAGCGGTGAACGTGGAGGGATTAGGACAGCCTTGGATCACCTAACCTGAGCGTCCTCCCAAATCTCAGCAGTGTTGTCTCTCTCTTATTTTGCAGACTAAAGTCCAAGAAAAATTGAAGTTCGCTTGTTGCAGGGCGCTCTCCATCGCTCCATCCGAGGTGCAGGCGCGCCTCCTGGTGGCAGACCTTTCACCAGCTTGTCTGGTCTTGCAACCCCTGCCTCGTTTCACCTCTGACTGTGTGGAACCCACCACCTTCCTCCCTCTGACTGTAAGACACCCCTATGTCCTCCTCCGACTGGGTGGAACCCCTGCCTCCCCCATCCGAAGGGGTAGGATACCTGCCTCTCACGACTAATGATGTGGGGGTCTCTCACTCATGACTATGGGGACCCTTGCCTTCCATATCTGTATGGGAACTCTCCCTCCCCTCCTCTGACCATGTGCAACTCCTGCCTCTTCCCTCTGACCAGGTGGGACCCCCTGCCTCCTCCCTCTGACCAGGTGGGACCCCCTGCCTCCTCCCTCTGACCAGGTGGGACCCCCTGCCTCCTCCCTCTGACCAGGTGGGACCCCCCCTGCCTCCTCCCTCTGACTGGACGGGATCTCTGCCTCTGACAACATGAGAGCTCATAGAGCACACACCCAGCACTTGTATCCTACGCCCTCATCCTACACTGAGACCCTAGGGGCACAGCCTCTGCTCCTGAATGTGGGATGTGGGCACTGTGTGTGATTCCACAATGTACAGGAGCACCCCAGTGTTGGGGTCCCCAGGACAAGGCCTCTCCCAGGACAAATCAGGGAGCAGCCTCTTTCCTGTGAAGGTGGTTAAGTACTCAGCTGATAGCTAAAGGGTCAGCAGTTCAAACCCCCAGGTGCACGGCCTCTCTCACGTGCACACAGCCTCTCTCACTCACGTGCACGCGGCCTCTCACGTGCACACGGGCTCTCTCACACACACGTGGCCTCTCTCACGTGCACACGGCCTCTCTCACGTTCACATGGACTCTCTCACGTTCACGTGGCCTCTCTCATGTGCACACAGGCTCTCTCACACACACGTGGCCTCTCTCACGTGCACATGGACTCTCTCAGGTTCACTGGCCTCTCTCACGTGCACACGGGCTCTCTCACACACATGGCCTCTCTCACGTGCACACAGCCTCTCTCACACACGTGGCCTCTCTCACGTGCACACGGGCTCTCTCACACACGTGGCCTCTCTCACGTGCACACGGCCTCTCTCACGTTCACATGGCCTCTCTCACGTGCACGTGGCCTCTCACGTGCACACGGGCTCTCTCACACACACGTGGCCTTTCTCACGTGCACACGACCTCTCTCACGTTCACATGGACTCTCTCAGGTTCACTGGCCTCTCACGTGCACACGGGCTCTCTCACACACGTGGCCTCTCTCACGTGCACATGGCCTCTCTCACGTGCACACGGCCTCTCTCACGTTCACATGGACTCTCAGGTTCACTGGCCTCTCTCACGTGCACATGGCCTCTCTCACGTGCACACGGCCTCTTTCACGTTCACGTGGACTCTCAAGTTCACTGGCCTCTCTCACGTGCACACGGGCTCTCTCACACACGTGGCCTCTCTCACACACATGCGGCCTCTCAAGTGCACGCGGGCACTCCCACGTGTACGCTCGCTCTTTCTCTCTCTTGCTCTCTCTGCACTCACCTTAAAGAAGGCCGGACCACATCACAGCACCCCACCTCTTCTGGCTTCCCCTTCATGGGGACATTGGGGCCAGCTGGCTATTGACAGGAGCCCTGGTGGCTCTGTGTTGAAGCATTCACCTGGTGATCAAGAGTCTGAACACAGCAGCCTCCCTCCTGAGAAGATGGCAGCCTGGACCCACCCGCTGGGAAGCTCTGCTCCGTTCACCAGGGTCACCGAGTCAGAGGAACTCACTGGCAGTGGGTCTGGTGACCGGCCCACGCGGCTCTCCCATCCTGAGACCCTCATCCAAGTGTCTCCAGAGACCCTGGACACAGACAGCGGGGCCCCTGCCATGCCCGCAGGGCCCTGCTCAGGGAGCACACCCAGGCGAAGGGTGAGACTGTGCCCCTGGGAGAAGTAGGGGGCTGCCGCCAGTGCAGGAGCTATGGGGAGAATTGGGGTGCACATGAGAGGGGGTGCTGTCTGGGGGTCCTGGGGGCATTCGTATCATGTCATCCTCCCTGATGTGGGGGACTGCAGCGAGAACTGTGGCTTCGAGCCCCTTGGCTGTCCAACCCCACCTCTCTCTGGAGGCACAACTTCATTTGGGGAATGGGGGCCAGCAATGGCACGGTGAGCACCATTTACAAGGGTCACAAAGCCCAGGCTCTGAGGCGTGCTGGACATGTCCACGAGCCCCTCCCCTCTGCCCACTACAGGGGCCATATCAAGTGCTGGCCAGCACGACCCCATGCACAGGCCACATAGTGGTGCGGACACTGGCCTAAGGGACCAGGTCTAGGGGTGCCAGTGGCATGGCTTGGCTAGGACCCCTCTTGGCCCAAGCCCCTCAGATCAGCCAAAGCCATTGCTCCTGACATGGCCAACTGAGGGAAGCAGCGTCCTAAGGAAGCCACCAGGGCTGCTGCGGGTCACCACTGGGTCCAGGAACGCTGACCACACCCGAGCCTAGGGCCTAGACCTGAGGACCAGCGCTCTGAACCCCCTCACAGCTGTGCTTGTAGCCCAGACTCGGAGCACGCGGCCTGGGTCGGAGGTTGAGCCCCTGGCTCGCTCACATGACCATTTCCAGCTCTCCCCAGGGTCAGCACTCACGGGGGCAAAGTCCTCTGCACGGGCACTCTCTGAGGGTGCCCCTTCCTTCCCCTTTTGTCCTCTTGGTCTCTGTGTCTCCTTTTGACCCCTCCAGGGCAGAGCTGGGGGGACATGAGTTTCCCTGCCATGAGCCAGTCCTTCTGTGGGTGAGTCCACATGCTTCTGTGCTGACTACCTTGACGGTCCTCAGGGCTGACCTATCAGAAGCAGGTGGCCAGGCCTTTCTTCCAAGGCACCTCTGGATGGTCTCAAACCTCCAAGCTTTCCATCAGCAGGTGACGCATTAGCGCCCAGGGGCTGATGTGAAGGAACAAAACCCCAAATGAAATCCCCCGCTGCTGGTGGGTTCTGCTTCACAGGCCTTGAATGACAAGGCAGAGCTGCGGCCAGGCCTCCTATATTGTGAGTTCAGGGAAACGGGCTGCTGTGCCTCCTCCACAGAGGGTCTGCCCCGTTCACTTAGTGTCTAAGTGCTTTAACCATGGTGCCACAAGGGCTGAGGCTAGATTTAAAAAAAAAAAGTCCAAACATTGCTAAGTGGATTCCGACCCCTGGTGACTCGCCACCAGATCTCCAAGGTGGTGAATCTTCACCTGAGGAGACCGCCCATCTTTCTCCCATGGAGCAGCTGGTGGATTCAAACCACTGGCCTTCACATTAGCAGCCCAACACATAACACGCTATATCACCAGAGTGCATTAGGGTTGGGTGAACAGCTCTCTTCATCAAGGAAGACGAAAGGCTCAGAGAGATGGAAATTGGCTCAGGATGCGGAATCTGGAGCACCTGGACCCTCTCCCACCCTGTCCCTCACTCCCCACGCTGCCCCCACCCTCCTTCCTCTAGGATGCCTCTGCACATCCATCATCACCGCAGTCAGGGCACCCCATTCACTTGCTCTGGCCCAAAACATGACCACCACCAGCTTCAGCTGCAAGGAGCACACTGGGCATGGCTCGTTTCTGCCAAGGGAGAATGGGATACCAGACACCACCACTCCACGCTCATGGTGGCTTGAAAACTGTGTATCTTGTCCTACCTCAGGGGCAAAAAAAGCACAGCATTAATAGTGCTCCAGGAACTCCCAGTGGGAAGAGAAAGGTGCCACCCAACACACATGGGACAGGGAGCCTTCTCCTGAGACCCACAGGGATGCTGGGGACCCAGGGGCCTTCTGGGACCTGCCACTGCCTGGCACCTCCAACATCTTATCAATCATACTATCACTGCCTCTCAAGAGGGCCTAGGAGGACCCATATAGTCACAGAGCCTTTGACAGACAAAAATCTTTTTTCAACACACAAATTCCTGTTACTGAGCTAAATGAAGCAGGCTTTGTCATTTACTGCACATAATTTAAATTCAAATAGGTTCCCAGTGAGAGAAAATTCCTTCCAGTGGTGACATGATGACACTGAAATGTCTGGGTGGAAACATCAATGATGAAGTCCTGAACGAATGCAAGGACTATCAAGACGGCAGACCTGTCTCGGAGGAAGTACAACCAAGGTGCGACTGAGAGGCAGGAATGGTGACGCTTTACCTCACACTCTGGGCATGTTGTCAGGAGGATCCCTGCAAGATATCATGCTGAGAAAAACAGGCGGTGGACGAGAGCAAGGCCTCCACGCGATGGGCTGACACAGGACTTCACCTTGGCCTTCAGCATCGTGGTCAGTGTGAGGATGATTCAGGGACAGGCAAGGTTCCCAGCTATTGGTCATGGGGTCACTACGAGTCACAGTTGACTTGAGGGCACAGAAGAACACATTCTGAAATAAAACTAGTCACCTTGACATCCAAGACTTGCCTTTCTGTACATAATAGAATGAAGGCAGCACAGTGGAGTGGACTTGGGGGAGGGATTGTAAAACAATGAAAGAATTTTTCTTCTATTTCTCAAAGAGCAGAGCAAATTGAGGGGAGGGTTGGGCAGGAAGAAAAGTGAAACAATGAATGAATGGAAATCCAAAGTCTCTGTAAACTTTTATTAATTAAAAAAATAATAGTAAAAAAAACCCCAGTAAACGGACTGTCATCAAGTGCACCCTGAATTAGGGTAACCCCATGTGCTCAGATGGGGTTTCAATGGCTGCCTTATGGGAAACAGGTCACCAGATCTCCCTTCAGTGGTGCCTGTGGAACCTTTCAGTTACAAATACAAGTGTTAACTGCACCTTCAGACATAAAGCAGTTCTTCCTAAGACAGGCTGAGAAACAGCAAAGGGTTTCACTGTCCTCACGGTCAGAACAGGCCAAACCTATGGGTAAAAGTAGAAGGTTCATGTCCCAGTTTTCACAAGCTCCTTCACTGGCCTGTCCACTCCCCAGGAGCTGCTCCAGCCTCCCACTGGGAGCCCCAGGGTCTACGTCAGGCCAGCTGGATAACTCCTGTCTACCATATGGAGAACCCCCATGCCTTTTAGTCCTGAGTCTCCCACCTCTGCTTGGAACGCTGCTCCCTCACGATCCCACCCATTCAGGCATCTGCAGGTCCAGCTCTGTTATCCCTGTGTTCCAGACTAGGGTGTCCAGCTGTCCTTGTGCAGCCCCAGGAGTTCAAGTTCACCCACACAGCTCCTTCCTCAGGCCCTCACCTCTTCAGGTCAGGAATGTGACCTTAGGAGTCTAGTGGCCGCCCAACTCTTCCTCTCACACTGCATGTCCCACCCCAACATCCGCCCGAATTCCACCTGGCCACAGTGCTCCCTTGTGGGCTTTCCAGTCTGTCCCCAGAAGAGCAGCACAGGAGCTCTAACAGGCCAGTCACTACTCCCTCCTGTGCTCACGTCAGCCCTGCGCCCTCAAGATCCTTGGTCTACAACTCTCTGCCCATCCACCCTCACCTCTGTCTTCCCTCTCACCCTTTGTTTCTCTCTACTTCCACAGCCCTTTGTCTCCTTGCTGCCCCTTGAGTATCCGGGAAGCATGCTGGCCAAGCATCACCCCAGCGGCATGCTGGCTGGATGTCACACTGACCTCCACACTGCTGTTTTCACCTCCTTCCAGCACTCCTGTAGTCTAGAGGAAGGGTGGAGACAGAAGTAAAGGTGAAAAGAAAGGCAGCTGTACTAGAAAAGATGCGGCCCAGATATTGCATGAGACCCCACACCTGCAGTGTCTTCCCCATTATCCTGCTTAAAATTCCAAGTTCCTTCTCAACACACATCCTAAGCACACTTCACCACATCCCTGCCTCATTTTTCTTTCTAGTATTATGTGACCTACTCGAGAATTTATTTTTGCCATTGTGACTATCTCTCTGAGTTTGGTGCGGTCAGCTCCTCCTCTGCTGCTCCCAGCACCTGGGGCGGGCCGCAGAGAACAGTGATATTTTTAGTAGACCAGTGCACTAGGTCCTTGCTTTTCCTGATTTGGAGCGATCTTGGAGCAGCCACCGCCAGCTGTGCGACATTACTGACGTGATGGACAATTCACTGATGACCCCACGGACACGCTGACATGGCATGTCAGAAAAAATAAACCTACAAATGAAAAGACCAGATGCATTGTATTTTAATACCAAAGTTTCCTTGACAAGGTCTCCCTGTTGGCTCCAAAAGGCCTATCTCACACTTGGTACCCAACGTCCAGCTCCCTGCAGCAGCTCCGCTGTCTCGGGGGAAGGCCACAGGGTGGTCTTGGAGGGGCTGGTCCCCAAATGCGCCTCCATTGGCTGATCCAGTGTGTGAAAGGATCTCACTCCCATTTGCTGAAGCTTGAGGGGGCGGGGCTCAGCTAGCGGGGCCCCACCCACCAGGCCCGGACCCACCCGCTCGGGCCCCGCCCACCTCGAGCTGGCTGTCCCGCCCACACGCAGTTGGCTGGGGCGGCGGCCGGCCTGTGGATAGGACCGCGGCGGCACACCTCCCGACCTGCCCATTTAGTGCTGTGGGTCGCCGCTTCGACTCCTCTACATTCCCCCGGGAGCGGTCCCGCAAGCAGCCTCGCAGGGAGCGTACGGCACACGCAGCCCTGAAGCCCCGCCCTAGCCCGGCGGCTCGCGCAGGCGCAGTGTGGCGGGGGGCACGCCCCTGCCCGGCCCCTATGGCCGCGCCCCGCCCCTCTTGCACAGGCCGCGCCCCGCCCCTCTTGCGCAGGCCCCGCCCCCACCGGCGGAGGGCGGTGACGTCATCCAGCGGGCGACAGGTACTGGGCGCCTTTTTGGAAAGGGAAAAAGTCCCCACGGCGCCGAGGGGCGGGTCCTGGGGCGGTGGGCGTGGCAGGTGAGGGCCGCGCCTGGGCCGGGCGGCGGGGAAGGGGGGCCCGGCCGGCGGGGGAGGGGTCAGCGGGGCGACACCAGCCTGACGCCCGTGTCTTGCAGGAGCAGACAGCGACTGCCCCGTGGGCGGAGGTGACTTGCTGGTCAAGGACGCTGTCCATGAGGCTGTGGTGGAAGTTGAGCTGGGCCTCCGAGCGTGCCTCCCGGGATACAGACTGGTTCCGGGGTGCCGGCTGATTCTGGGGTGCAGGCTCAGCTGGGGTGCAGGCTGATTCTGGGGTGCACGCTCAGCCGGGGTGCGGCCTGGTTCCGGGGTACCAGCTGGTTCTGGGTTGTGGACATCTCAGGGTGCCGGTTGACCTCGGGGTACCAGCTTGTCCCAGGATATCGGCTGGTTCTGGGGTGCAGGCTCGTCCTGGGATGTGGGCTCGTCCAGGGTGCAGGCACGTCCCGGGAAATCAGCTGTTCCTGCGGTGCTGGCTGTTCCCGGAGTGTGGGCACATCTCGGGGTGGGGACTGTTTCTGGGGTGTGGGCTGGTTCTGGAGTGTGGGCATGTCGCGGGACACTGGCTCCTCCCGGGGTGCAGGCTGCTCCCAGATGTGGGCTCCTCCCGGGTGCCAGCTCTTGCAGGGGTGCGGGGCTGGCCCCCTGGAGCCCGCACACTGAGCCCCCAGCCAGGAGGAGTGCAGACAGGAGCAGGTCTAACTCAGGGTCTCCATGCCCTAGCACTTGCTGACCCAAGGGGACAGGGAACATGCTGGTGCAGATGAAAGGCTGAAGAGGGCCCGGACAGAGCAGCCTGGGAGAGGACAGCCCCGTCGAGGGGCAGAAGCTGGGGGGACAGAGATGGAGAGTCTGGAGATGACACGAAGAAGGAAGGGACAGGCCCTGGGTGGGCCAAAGGTAGAGGGAGGGTGCTAGGCAGGGTGGGCTGCACAGAACAGAGGAGTCATACCTGAGAACGGGGCAGGTAGGACCCAGGGCAGTATCATAAGCAGAAATGCAGGCCAGGCTCTCTGGGACCTTGCTTCCCACCCTGCCTAGTGGCTTTTGTGGTCTTGGGAGTTGGAGGCACAGCTGGAGTGGTCCTGTTCTGCCTGTGAGAATTTCTGAGTGTGCTCACTGGTGGTGTTTTAGGGGGCTCCCTCTTCTATAAGCAATGACCAGGTCATAGACCCTCTGGATTGGGGACTTGGACAAAAAGCTCAGGTCTCTCTGAGTCCTGTCTGGGTTCTTGCCAGTGACCATAGCTACTACCTCCAGTATTTAATGGGATTCAAAAGTAACTGCAGAGATGGGGCCTCACAAAGTGTAAAACTGGGGTACTTTGTGGAATGGGTTTTGGCCCTAATTCTAATACAAGGCGCTGCCACTAACCTCCATGACTTTCCTGTTGCCTTCTCTTCAAAGGGATGTTCCACTGGGTTCTTAGAGATGAGTTCATAATTTCATGAGACCTCGTGTCTTTGTCCTGTCCTAGTTCAGGCTTGAATCTTACAGCACTACTTAGGGTTGACCTCTTTACTCTCAACTCACCTTACGTGGGCCTGGTGAAGTCACATGGCCTCTTAAAGACACAGGGAACCTTGTCCAAGATGTACTTGAGTATGAGAAGGATTGTTAGAGACACTGTCTAACGTTGCCAGTTAATGTCATCAGGTGAACTTTTCTAGTGGTCACTTTCTTACTGACCACTCAGAGCATTTCCCCTCTTTGGCATGATTTGATGCAGCTCATGCTTTGCACTAAATTGATTTTCCTGCCTTGAGTAACCAGCAACCTCTGGCCCACTTTTCTCCTCCTTGTCTGTCTTGTGCCCTGTGCCTCTCCCTGGCAGTGTCTCCATGGATGCATGACCCTAGGGGATGCTTCCTGGGACAGACAGTGCCCAGACTGCTCAAGAAGTACAGCGGTACTCTGTGAAGATGTGTGGTTTGGAGTTGAAGCTAGGTGGTTTTATAACTTGAGTAAATATGTTGATTGATTGTTTTCTGTTGTCATTGCTCTTATGTGCCTTGAGTTGCCTGTGACTCATAGTGACCCTGTGTACAATAGCTCTGATACCCACACTACCCTGAGCCAGTCTCACTGACTCCAACACACCTACTCCCACTGCCACATTAACAAAATATATTATTTTCTGTAGTTTTGTTTTGCATGTGCCAAGCCAGTGAATTTAATTTTAGCAGGTAAAGTAGTGATTTCTCCCAGAAGAAAGCAAAATGTATTTATTTTTTTCTGGAGCAGTGCAGTAGAGAGGTCTAAAGCTTTTCTTAAGTTTTTCTTAGAAGTTTTTATTGCCAAGCTAAATTAATTAAGATTTTAATTTAACGAGAATTCTTAGAAGCAAGGACCATGAGACAGCATCTCAGATACTTTGAGTTGGTCTTAATGAGCCAGTCCCTGGAAAAGGACATCGTGCTGGAAAAACAGAGGGTCAGCAGAGGAGGGAGGCCCTCGGCGAGGTGCCCCGACATAGTGGAGGGTCAGCAGAGGAGGGAGGTGCCCCGACGTAGTGGAGGGTCAGCAGAGGAGGGAGGCCCTCGGCGAGGTGCCCTGACATAGTGGCCATAACAGTGGGCTTGGGCACCACAGAGATGGGGAGGGGGTGGAGTATGGGACAGCACGGGGCGGAGTTCGCTCTGCTGTCTGCCGATCTTGGTGCAAACTGGGCCTGACTTGGACACACCTGACTGCTGCGGACTGCTTTCCAAGTCATAGCTCTCAGGGGCGTGCTGATGGCTTTGTTGCCATCTAGACCTCTGTTCTGAGGTGGCGTTCGAACCCGTCTGCAGAGTGGTGTTCTGATTTAGACAGACTAGGAAGCTGTATTGATTATCCACTTTTTTTTTTTTTTATTTTGTGTGCGTGTACCGTCAAATCAGATCTGACTGGTACAGGAGGATATTGCGCCTCCTTCTCCGGCAGAGCATCTGGTGGATTCGAACCGTGTTTCTCTGGGAGTGCAGTGCAGCTTCTTGCCACTAGGCCACCAGAGCTCCCCTATCCACTTCTTAAATAACAGCTCTTTGAAAACCCAGTGAATAGTAGAGGGACACAGATAATTAAAATATTAGAGGTAGAGCCCAGATTTGAAGTCAGTTGAAATGAGGAAAAATTGTGGCAAACATCCATTAGTAATTGGAACGTGTAATGTATGAAACACGAATGTTGGAAAACTAGAAATTGTGAAAGATGAACTAGAACACGTGACCATCAGCATCCTAGGAATTAGTAAATGAGATGGATTAGCTTTGGCCACTTTGGATTGATCCAGTGACTGGGGTAATCGGGATGGGTGTGTCGGAGACAGTGCAATTGGCACAGGACAGTGCGGAGTTTAGGGCTGTTGTACATAGGGTCACTATGAGTTGCAAGCGACTCTACGGCACATAACAACAACAATCACATGGTATACTATGCTGAGAATGAAAAACAGAGCAAAAGTGGTTTTGCTTTCATAGTAAAATTAAAGTTCTATCCTGAAATAAAATGTTGTGAGTGATAAGATATTATCCATACACATATAAGGAAGTTATGTTAATACTGCTATTCTTCTAATATACGCTCCTATATCAAGAGCCAAAGATAAAGAAATTGGAATTTTTTACCATATCTTGCAGTCTGAAATAAACCAAATGTGCAGTCAAGATGTGTTAATAATTGGTGACTGGAATGCAAAAGTTGGACACAATTATGAAGTAATAGTAGTTAAAAAGTATAGACTTGGTGACAGAAATGAGGCTCAAAATGATCAGATTTTGTATTTTCAATGATTTGTTGATTACAAATATCATTTTAAAAACCACAAATGGTGATTTTACACATGGACCTCACCAGATGGGCTGCATCGGAATCATACTGGCAGCATCTGTGGAAGGAATCATTGGAGAAGCTGAATAGCAGCAATCAAAACTAGACTGGGGCGGACTGTGGAGCTGGAGCCAAAGAAAATTAAAACAGGTCCATGAGAATCAAAATATGATCTTGAGTCTATTCCCCCTGGATTTCAAAATCATCTTAAGAATAGGTTTGAAGTGTTGCAGACTGAGGGTAAAGTATAGTAATAATTAATAACGGGACAAAACACCAAGAATGAGATAAAACAGCAGCTAAAATGGGGCCAGCAGTTCAAGTCCACGGAGGCGCCACAAGCCATACCTCTCTGTGTATTTACTGAGAATCAGGGGAAGCAAATCATAAAGAGAATTCTCTTGTAAATGAATCCGAATTTTTGTCTCTTGTCAACCTGATACTTAGTTCAGGAAGGAAGTATTTCGCATGTATTAACACTCCCTCTGCAGGGGGACCCTAACTGTCTCTTGTGTGCAGGAAACAGCTTATTTCCTGTATCTGTCACAAGAGAAATTCCACCTTATAAATTTGTGATTCCTGCAATTCCTGAATAAGCATATGGTTTTTCATATAATATTTGGTATGAAATTTGGCTTCTCATATTGAAGCATTGGACACCAATGGTTGAAGATGTGGAATAATGTCAAGGAGACATTATTGAGACTATGAGAGAGCAAAAGGTCATTACAAAGACAGAGGAGAAAGAAAACAGAAATATATGTCAGAAGAGACTATGAAAATTGCACTTAAGCATTAAGAAGCCAAAACAAAGGGGAAACATGCTGAAGTAAAAGCTGAACAGATTTCAAAGGGCAGCTCAGGAAGACAAAGCAAAGTATTATAATGGGATGTATGGAGAGCTAGAATTGGAGAATAAAAAGGGAAGAAATTGCTCTGCACTTCTTAGGCTGAGAGGACTGAAAAGCAACTTTAAGCCTTAAGTCACAATGTTGAAAGATGCTGTGAGCAATATGTTGAATGAGTCAAGACACATCAAAAGAAGATGGAAGGAATACACACAGTCACTGTACCAAAAGGAACTTACGCTGAAAAATTTCAGAAACCCCTGAATAAGCAGGAACCATACCACTGCCATGTAATGGTCATGAAGGAGAAAGTGTCAGCTGCACTGGCAAATAGAAGGCTCCAGGAATCGATGGGTACCAGTTGGCTTGTTAACAGATGCAGCCTTGGATGTGCTCACTCAGTCTATCCCAGGAAGTTTGGAGGACAGCTTGTCTATCAGGCAGTGTCACAGTGGTCCCATCCCAGGCCTCCTAGGAGTTTACAGATGGGACACGCATGGTTCCTGCCCTCAGATGCCGTCTCCTCGAGGTTCTCCTGGCTTTTCTGTGCCCTGATTTGGTACCTGGTCTCTTCCACGTTCCTTCTTTTTTTGGGTGATGTTCTGGTCCACAGCCAGTGACCCTCCATTGCTGGTATTTCAGAAAGAGCCTCGGGGAAGGAGGGCAGGCTCCCCAGCTGGGGTACAGCTCTGTGGCTAATCATCTCACTCAGGGGACATCTGTGCAGTCCCCAGGTGTCTAAACATGGCATTTCCAGTAGGACACTAAGGATGATGGAAGGTCCCCTCTTACCAGCCAACCTTTGGGTGTCAAATTGCTGTGTGCTCCTCCTAAAAATGCAGAGGTGTTCAGGGTACACAGCATGTAGGAGGAGCAGTGGGCATCTGCCTGCACACACACGGGGGTCACTTGCCAAGGGCCGCTTGCATCACCCTGAGCGCCTGTGGCCGCTCTCTTACCTGTGGAGGGACATCATGATGTCACCTGGCACTTAGCAGGACCAGGAGGGGCAGGGGATGAGCTCACAGACAGTCTCTCGTGAAGGGAATCCTCAGGGTACTGGTCTCACAGTCCAGCATCTCAGGAAGCAGCCTGTGGCACGGACACCACCTGTCGTCATGACACAGCCTTGTTGGGGCCTAAGGAGGGTGTGTGCTGCCACCACGTGGTGTTGGTCAAGTGACCCTCCCTGCTGACCCGGAACAGGGAGTGCCTGTGCGTCCCTCTGGTATGTTGTTGTTTGGTGCCCTCAAGTTGACCACGACTCATCAGACAGCAGGCCTGGACCCCTGCCCTCTCCAGCGCTGCACCTTCCCTGCTGTACTGGAGTCCATTGCTCCAGCCACTGTCAGTCCATCTCATTGAGGGTCTTTCTCGCTTTTGCTGACCCTCCACCTTTCTAAGCGTCATGTATTTCTCCAAGGCCTGCCCCCTTCTAACCACATGGCCCAGATATGCGACACAGCGTTTCATCATCCTTGTGTCTATGGAGCGAGATGCTCCTACGACCAAGCCTCGAGACCACGCTGCTTCTGGCACCAGAATCCTCTGAGTGCATCTATGCAGGTGCTGGAAGTTCTGCTTTGAAATCCATGCTGCTGTTTACCTTGGCATTCAAGCTCTCTGGAGAGTCATCGGTGTTGGGTGTGTGCTTGTTTATGTAGCTAGCTAACACAGTGATCCTCGGCCCTGGCGGGAGTGGGAGTGACAGGGAACCTTCAGTACCTTTTCACTAAGTGTGGGGAGCTCTCTAGCATCGCTTGAATGCCATGAGTTGTGGAGCATCACCTGTCTTCTGGCTGTGAGCAGCACAAAGTTAGTCCCTTTAATGAAACAGATTCTTGTCATTTGCACTTGAGAGCTTTGGTGTGTGCTTGTTGGTTTTTAATAATTTGATATAAAAGTGACTCGGATCACAGCTTGGTCCTCTCTAGCCCCTCCTAGAGGTCAGCTCACCAGCAGTCAGGTCAGCAAGCTGGGACTGGGCAGCAGTGCTGGTCTGGGCGGACGTGTCTTGTGGACATTGGTCTGCAGTCGTTTGCACACCCTGAAGGGCTGCATTCTCTTTCATCCAGTTTGGTGGGAACTCCACAGTTGCCATTTTGGGGTTCATTTCTCATGAGGAGGTGAGTTGTTTACAGTAGCCACTGGGCGCTGAGACCAGGTGCCCTGCATGTTCCCAGCTGTCTCATTTGCTGCCAGGCCTGTTAGCAGATGCTCCCTGAGTGGGGCCAGCAGTCAGGCCGTGTCTGCCAATCAACACCACACACTGTCCCCTGGACGGGACATGTCTCAAGGCAGCTGGCCATAGCCGAGTCCAGTCTTTTGTCACAGAACCAGCTACAGTTGGTGTTTGTCCAGTTCATCTGTGCTCCAGGCTGCAGCCAAGTGGAAGGTACCCTAAGCATTCTCACACTACTGTGCAGCCTGGACCTCTCATAACTGACTCCCGGGGGTTTTCAGGGGCTGTGACCCACAGGGGAGGAGACTGCCCGTCTTGTTCAAGGTCTCCCTGACAAATTCGTATCCACAGGCTTCTTGGCTCATGGTCCCTATGACTTCTCAAGCACTCAGATGTGTTCTTTTCTTCTAGTTAGTAGACATCCAAACTCTTTGTGCTGAGGGTGTCAGAACTCACACCTGCTGTCTTACCAGTGAGAGGGACTTAATCCCACAGTGACACAGTGCAGCAAGCCAGCAAAGGTACTGGGTACGAGTGAAGAAACGAGGTCCTAGGCTGTAGCTTTGTTGTGCTGTGTAGGTGCTGCACAAAGCTCCAGCTGCAGCAGCCCTTGTGCACACCAAGGTGAAACGCGCCCAGGACTGGGTCATCCTACGGGTAGTTGCAAGAATCACGTCAGCGCATCTCCCTGAACGTCGTCTTCCTCTTCCACTGACCCTCGGCTTTGCCAGGCACGATGTCCTTCTCCAGGGAGCACGTCCAGAGCATGGGAGATGAACTCACCGTCTGCATTTCTAAGTGGCATTCTGGCTGCTCTTCCCACCCAGATTGGTTCATTCTTCACCATCGTCACAGGGCGAAGGCTCCGTCCTTCCATCGCTCCTAGTCGCTGTCCAGCTCTCCTGTGCGTGGGAGGCAGCCTTCAGCCTTAGTCCTCAAAGTGGTGTGTCTGCTTTGGACACACCAAAGAGGCTTTTTTCCAGCAGATTTACTCGATTTTTAATGTTATTTCATCATCATTACTGCTTTCATGAATGTTGACTGTGGATCCAAGTAAGTTCAGCCTTTTCTGTTTGACCCGTTTACTGATCCAGATATGAGGATTCTGAATTCTTTGCTGCCGTCCCAACGGCACATGGTTTGAATCCACCAGCTGCTCTGCAGGAGGAAGGCGGGCAGTCTCCTGCTGTGCCGTTTACAGCCTCTGAAAACCCACTGGAAGGTCAGCTGTGGGTGGGTTCTGACTCAACAGTAATAGCAACAACAAGAAGTACTTCAGCCCTCTTTATTTTCAGTAAAGTTGTGTCATCTGCATATTACAAGAGTTGAATGAGTCTTCTCCATACACCAACTTCTTGGATTATTTGCTCATTATACAGATTCAGTAAGTATCATGACAAGATACAACCTTGACACAAACTTTTCTGATTTTAAGCCATAATTGTGAATATCTTACTGTTCCACATGAGCCCAGTGAAGTGTTCTGGAGTTCCCCTTCCACTCGATGTTATCCATCATTTACTAAGCTCTGCACTGTCACATGCCTTTGAATATTCAGTCAAACACAGGCAGATGTCTTTATGGTATTGCCTTTTGCTAAGATCTGATCCCAAGAAAGATATCCCTCACTCCGCATCTTCTGAATCTCTCTTGAATTTCTTGTAGTTCTCTGTCAATGTACTTCTGCAACTGTTTGGTAATTCTCTTCTGCAAAGTTTCACTTGCTTGTGACATTACGGATAGTGTTCAGTAACTTTCATGTTCTTGTGGATTACCTTTCTTTAGAATGGGCACCTATTTGATCTAGTTGGTTGGCCAAGTAGCTGTACTGTGGAGTCCTTGTCATAGGTGCGTGAGCACCTCCCATCTTTCCTTCCTTGTTGAAACATTGCAGTTAAAATTCTGTCAGGACCTTGGAGCCTTGCTTTTCCCCTGTGCCTCCAGTGCCAGTTGGACTTCCTCCTTCCGTTCAGTCCCTGATCTAACGTGGTTGTAGGTCAGCCACTTCTCTCTGCTACAGTAACTATGGTTTCCTCGATCTTGTTTGGATTCTTCTTGCGTCATTCAGAGTTTTGCTCATGTTGATGTCAGATCCCCAGGTTGCCTCTCACTCCTGCAGAGGACGTGACGAGGTCATGGCCTGACCTTATCGTCCAGTCGGAGGACGTGACGAGGTCCTAGCCCGACCTTATCGTCCAGTCGGAGGACGTGACGAGGTCCTGGCCCGACCTTATCATCCAGTCGGAGGACGTGACGAGGTCCTGGCCCAACCTTGCGCCTTCCCCACGGAAGACGTAAAGTCCTGGCCCGGCCTCACGCCGTCCCCCGTTTCTGTTGTGTTGTGCCTGTTGTAAGCACTGTGTCAGTCTGTGTTGCTCAGGTTTTCCTCTCTTTGATTGTTTGAACAGAACGGGGGATACGATGTGGTTTAAAATCAGGAAGGGTGTGTGTCAGGGTTGTATCTGTTCACTGTACCTATTTAAGTCTTTGTGTGGAACAGATAATCGAGGAAGCTGGACTGTGTGAAGAGTAGTATTGCATCAAGATTACAGAAAGACTCGAGGGAGCCCTGGGGGCCTAGTGGCAAGAAGCTGCACTGCAGTCCCAGAGGTATGTGGTTCGAATCCACCAGATGCTCTGCTGGAGAAGGAGGAGCCATGTCCTGTACCAGTCAGATCCAGTTTGATGGTACACACACAAAAAATAATAACATTTTAAAAAAGGATTACAGAAAGACTCCCAAGACCCTGTGATGTTCAGATGGCAGAACCTTGCTTGCTGACGGTGATGAGGACTTGAAGCACTTACTGAAGGAGATGAAAGATTATCACTGTTAATTAGATTACTGTGATGTGCCTAGTCAAGTCCAACTCAGCAACCCTGTCAACGGCTGACCTGAACCCTGCCCGAAGCTGTTCCGTCCTCATAATCTCTAACACTTTAGAGCCCATTGCTGAGACCACCATGTCATCCTGTCTCGTTGAGAATCTTCCTTGTCTGTACTGACCCTCGCCCTTTCCAGGGATTAGCCTCGTTTGTAGCCTCACTACATTTCCAACATGGTAGAGTCGAAGATAACAATGAAAAGAGCAGAAGATCATTACAAATAAAGAAGAGAAATAAAAAACCAAAATGGCTGTCAGAAGAGACCAAAACAAAGTGAAGAGAAGCCAAAATAAAGAGCTGAACAGAAGATTTCAAGGGGCAGCTTGAGAAGATAAAGCAAACAACAGAATGTGCAAAGAGCTGAAGTCCGAATGCGGCCCTTGGGTTTCCCGTGGCCCCCCCAGAGCGGCGAGTCGGCCGTGGAGGAGGCGCACCGGAGCGCCTTCCAGGCGAGAGTGGCAAGGCCTGGGCTCACCTACTTTGGTATGTTGCCAGGAGGGCTCAGTCCCCGGAACAGGACTTGATGGAGGAAGAGGAAGGGACACTAATGAGGGTGGGTTGACACAGAGACTGCAGCAAGGACGTGAGCACAGCCAGAGACGGTGAGGGCGCACGAGCAGCCTGTTTGCTTCGTGGGCCCAGGAGTCCAGGACTGGGAGCAGAACCAAGGCTGCGGCGCCCAGGAGCAGGAACTGCTTCTGCAAGCCCAGGCCTGGCCCTTCCTGCACATGCCCAGAGCAGCTGAGACCACGGCTCGGTGGTCCCCCCTCTGTGGAGCACTCCGGACACACCTCTTCCAGACAGGACTGGGCTGCTCTTCCGGCCGTGCGTGGTATGTTCTGGGTCCTCTGCCAGCAATGTAATTCAGGGGCCTCAGTTCTTCTCTGGTCTTTCTTGTTGTCCAGCTTTGCAAGCATATAAAGCAACTGCACATACCATGGCCTGGGCCAGACACACCTTAGTCTTTAAACCAGTGTCTTTGCAGCTAAAGGCTCCGATTTTTTTCTTCACTTCTTTCAGCTTAAACAGTGCCAAGCATGTTGTTCTCTTTTGGGTTTCTGACTCCAGGTCTTTGCACCTTTCATCATGACACCTCATGGTGAAATCTTGGGGTCTTCTTTTTTGCATCATCGTTTCCTTTCCCTGTAGCTTCTCTGCATTTGAGGGAAAGTTTCAAAGTCTGTCCTGATTTCCATTGTGGTCTTGTTTTCTTTCTTGTTTTTAGTGACCTTCTGCTTTCTTCATAGATGATGCCCGTATTACAGTCACTTTGTTCCCTGCGTGTTCTGTCCAGTGAGCGTGTGTGATCTGTTTATGTTACTGGGAAATGGAATCTGCAACAAATAAATCATTGGTCTTGCAAAATTCTGTCTTGTGAACGCTGACTTCATTTTTATTGTCATGGCCATTTTCCAGCTGCCGGTACTGCTAATTACAAGTCTATGATGAGCTGCTGCCCCGTGAGCGTGCGGCGCACCTCCGGCTGGGGGCTGTGTGAGCGTGATGTCCCGTGAGCGCGCAGCACACCATGGGGTGGGGGAGGAACCCCTGTGAGTGTGCTGCCCCGTGAGCGTGCGGCCCACCTCGAAGGACCACTTTGGGTTTTACTCTCTGGATGCGTTGGTGCTGGCTTATGTCAGTGACCCCTCCAGGTCTGGCTCCTATGAAGGACTTCTGTTTTCTTGACAGCTGACATCATATTCCCTGTGGAATTCAGCTCCTCGGGGGACCTGCTTGACACAGTAGACAAGGGCAACAGAGTGGTCATCTCTCAGCATGAGCAGGAGGTCAGTGCTTTGCAGTCCCCAAGCTTGACCAGTAGGGACCCCTCTCATGTGACTCAGAGGAGAAGAAACTCTTCTCAGCCGTTGATTTTTGTTTCACTTGGTTCTGCTTCATTGACCATATAAATCTTCCTTCAGAAACTGTTTCAGGAGCAAGCAGAAAGAGCTAGCATTTCAGCCAGTGGCTGGCCCAGTCGCCCTAGGTCCGTGGTGTCAGGGAGGGAGCTGGCTGGCCAAGTCTCATCCTGTGAGGTCTTTCTGAACCCGCATCTTCCCACCAAGATTTTGTACCTGGCAGCTCTGAAGACTAGTAAAGTTTGTCATTCTAAGTAAATGTTGAAGGAAACAGTGCTGAACCTCACCCTTCACTGGGGCTCTCAGTAAACAGGGGTCCCCCACCCAATGAGCTTGCCCTGAGCTGAGGGCTGTGTGTCCACATCAGACAGAGGGCCTGTCCCTGTCCATGTGACGCAGCTGTGGTCATGAAAGGGAGAGTGTCTAAAGCACTAGTATTAGGACATGTATCCCCACCAAGGTGCCCTGTCTGGGTCCCTGGGGCGGCGGGCACACTCGCTGTCAGAGCCAAGAGTGGCTCCTTCTGTCAGGTTTTGAAGAGCCTGAAGATTCCAGCAGCCGTTCTCGGACATCATCTTCTCCATCTCAGACATGAACTTCAGCCACGGTGACCGCTACATGGTAACAGAGACTGCCTGTCCCTGATGGGGGACCTCAGCATGGAGACATCCAGGTGAGGCCTTCCCCCAACTGCCACACCCGCCTCGCTGTCCTCTCTGGCCACGACGCCTGTGTGACAAAATGGGTCATCCGTGCCTGTACGGGGTCTCTGACCTCAAGGATAGCATAAGAGGGAACCTTGCAAGCCCTGTGCTTGTGAGTGGGCTGATGCCTGGATATTTGTTACAGATGGGTCTTCGTAATCCCGGGAAACCTCTGGAAATTAAGTTGCTTCTAGGAATTGCTTTTCTATTTTTAAGCTATGTGCTGTTTTTTATAAGAATGGGAGTTTCTGGGGAAAAATCAGGGGAACTTCACCAGAACTGGGATCAAGATTTAACTAAAGTCCTTAATCAGGAACCACTTGATGTTCCTGGAAATGATAACAAACAAGCTGAAAATATAATAGAAATTGAGATTGTTCTTAAAAGTATAATTTTGAATATGATCTTTGAGTATGTATCTAATTCCTCTTTTGTGATACTTGCAACTCAGCAATGTAATTGTATATTAGGAGAAAGTTTAGACTAGTTTCAACAGCAGAAAGTCACAGTTAATGAGAAACGGAAGTTTATGATGATGACCTCAATAGATGGGTTGTATTCCAAGGAAAAAGAATTGAATATTACAAATTAACTTGGTAAAAACAAGTTAAAGGAAGTCGTACACCTTAGTGCACATTGCCAAACAAAAACAAATTAAAATCTTATGAAACAAGTTGCAAAAGCTATTGATAAACATAGGAATGGTCCAGAGTGTAGGAAAATAGATGTTAAGATTCGTTAGGTACAGTACAAACATGAGTACAAAGACAAAAACAAAAGTGGCTAAGATACAGTAACGCAAAGTAGGAGAGGAAAGGAAGTGAAATGTAAACCATTAACCATTGTCTAGCAGATGACCAACATAAGGTCACTGTGCTTCTTGTTTAAAGAATGTTTAATAGCTGATGCTATTATTTATTAATAGAAAATACTTTCTTTTTGTTTTTTCTAGTTAAAATCTTATGTGAGTTTTGTAATCACAAAATGTTGGGATAAGTCAAGTTTAACAAGTTTAAATGTATAAAAAGCAAGCTTTTAGCATAATAAACCAGAGCTCTCTACATCATCCTGGTGTGCAGACTCTCATTTTTGCCGACTTCGTCCCTCACCTGCTCTTCACCAAGAAACCCCTCGAGTTTCTTGTCACGACCGTGGTCGGGTGGTCGGTGACACCCAACCAGGGGCAGTGGCCTTTGCTGACCCCTGCAACCCATGCTGACCCACCACGATCTGCAGGTTCACAACTACCTTCGCAGTAAGTTGTGCTCCTTGTACGAGAGGAATTGCGTCTTTGACAAGTTCACGTGCTGCTGGAGCGGCTCTGACAGGTGAGGCCAGTGGGGCATGTGTGTACCAGGGACGCGCAGGTGATTGTCACAGCCTGCTGGGCGCACCTTGTTGTGGGCCTTGCCTCTGGAGGAGGAAGAGGAAGGTCCCTCCATGCCTGTTGGTCCCCTGGGGACACGGGCCTAAGAGGTGCTTCACCAGTAGCGGCTAATATAGCACCTGTTGTCCATGGGGCTTGGGAAGCACACCTGCCTGCACTGTGTCCCCAGAGACACCTCTGCACTCATTGCACAAAGGGGTGGGACACAGCTGGGCTCATCCCCTCCCTGCACACGGCCCAGGAATCACTCCCCTCCCTGCACACAGTGCAGACCTAGCTCCCCTCATTGCACACGGCTCGGGGCTCATCCCCTCGCTGTAACCAGTGCAGCCTAGGTCCCCTCATTGCACACAGCCTGGGCTCATCCCCTCTGCACACAGCCCAGGAATCACTCCCCTCCCTGCCCATGGCCCAGGGCACCCAGTGCTGCCTAGCTTCCCTCATTGCACACAGTCCAGGGCTCATCTCCCTGCACATGGCCCGGGGCTCACTCTTGCCACCCAGCAAGGCAGCCTGTAGTCTTTGCAGCTCCCAGCCCGCAGTGCTCAGTGTCCCCAGGTGCCCGCAGTTAAACATTACCAGTCATAAACCACGCTGAGCAAGTTGGCAGGAGCAGCAGGCCGAGCGTGAGATCTGGTCACATGCCAGGGTCACGAGTTAGGGTGCAGCACGCTTGCACAGGGTCGTCAGAGCAACTACAAACGTAAGCAAGGAGGCACAGACCTGTCAAAACCACCAGGAGATTTGAAGAACCACTCAGATCTTGGCAAAATAAAACATGGGAACGTTAGCGAGTGTCCTACGGTGGACTCAGTGCAGCCTAGAGGCCAGCCGACTGAGAGCTGGAGAAATTATCAGAATACCAGTAGGGAAGCGGAGTGGGAGAGGAAGGGCCAAGGGCGCAGAATCATCATGGTGTGGAAGGCATGGTCGGGGAGAGCACTGTGGGCAGTGAAACTCAAGTCTTGAGGGGGCACTAGCCCCACCTCACTGGGCAGCTGTGCACCCCACGTGTAGCCACCCCTCAGGGACACTGTGTTTGGATGCTTGGCACGGCTCAGGGCTGCTCCAGATCACAGACCCTGTGGGTCACAGCAGTCTGATCCCACCGTGCACAGGTGGGTCATGATAGGTCCAAGGTTGACCAGCTGTGATAGTTATGGGGTAAGCACTGGACTGTGGGTCCAGGGTCGGACGTAAGCACTGGACTGTGGGTCCAGGGTCGGACGGCACAGCTCTCAGGCGCCCCATCCACACCCTGTGGGCACTGGCAGCAGCAGGAGAGATGGGATTGATGCATCTTAGTCCCAAGGAGCCATGCCTGGTGGTGAGGGTACCAGGTGTCACATCTCTGGTCTCAGTGTGGACAAGGGTGTGGCCGTGTGTCTTCTCTGTCCCTTTGCTGCCCATTTTCCTGCTTGATCCTTGAGACCTGAGCCCATGACTATGATCCCAGACGAGGCATGCTACCCTGGGACACAGACAGTGGCTTCTGTGACAAAACAGGATCCTCTCAGGGACGTTTCCAGTGGGGGAGTAGTTGGGGAAGGGCCCAGGTGGAGGTGACAGTGGTGAGAGTGTGCCATGCTCCCCGAGCCTCCCCTAGACCAAACAGAACATTCCGGTGGTTTGTGGGCCAGCAGGTGCGTGTTCATGAACCTGGAGTGACTGGCTTTGTCAGCATGAAAACCCCAACAAACAAAAGAAACTGAACTTGATAGTGAAAATCAAATGCACAAAAGCAAATAAAGGGAAATGTTTCAAGCTTCTATGAAGAAGTATCAGTCAGTGAAAAAGTGGTAGAAACAACCCAAAACAGCAAAAACTCAACAGGAAAACAGGCTCCATTTGTCCTAGTAATCAGCTGAGCAGCGGGGACAGAGGTGGCGCGGGGAGCCAGGCCCACCGGGGACACCACACACCAGTGACAGGCCACCGCGTGGCTGGCTTGAGAACATGTTAGCGTTCTGAAGACCGCGTCCTTGCTGCTGTATGCCCCTCGCAGACAGGGCTGTGTGGACGTGGGACGGGACTTCAGTCCTCCTCCTTCCTGCCGCACGGCGGGAAGGGTGCAGTTGGTCCTCAGGGTGATGACCTCGCACTCGGACGTGTCACATCTGTCCTGAGCAGTGTGTCATGACGGGGTCTTACACAACTTCAGGCTGTTCGACAGGAGCGGAGGCTTCCCGGGAGAGCAGCACGCCCCGCACGGTCAGGCCCCACAGGGTGTGCCCGGGCACCAAACGGGAGAGATCAGCGTGGACAGCCTGGTCCTCACCAGGAAGGTTCTGCACTCCGCTGGGCCCCGCTGAGAACATCCCGGCTGTGGCTGCTACCAATAACTTGTACACTGTCCAGGACAAAACCAGCTCACTCACCCTCAGGACTGGGCTCCTCGCCGTGGTCCCACCACTCCCTCCGTGGGGGAGGGACAGGCCCGAGGTTCTGTCTCCAGCGAGGCCAGTCGAGAGACAGTGCCCCACACACGCTCCTGTTGAGAATAAACCTATTGACACCTGCACCTGCCTTTCCTATTTTAGACCAAAAAGCGAACAGTCCAGAGAAGAGTCAGTGAACATCATGTCATGTCTTCCCATCACTGCCTCACACTCGGGCCTGGGCGCACACAGGGTGTGGTGTCTGTCCCGCCACCAACTTCCCGGGGGCTTGTCCAACCTTAGGTCGCAGCTGGGGCCGCAGCGGTGGTCACACACCTGTGCCCCCGTGCTCTGTACCCATTCCTCTTGGGTGGCCACATAATAGAAACTGCGTACCAAAGACTTTTTTAAATCTTGTGTCCATCTTTTTATTTGCATATATCATATTTCATGAAGTGATGCCAAATTCTTCTCTGGAACATTTTGGAAAGTTTTTCTTAATTGGTGCATGTGCAAAGTTTCAGATTCCAAGTCCCCACTGAGACCTGCCCTGGTTCCTTCTGTGCAGAGGGGCCAGGCCGCTGGGACCCCCACTCCGTCCTGCCTCCTGCACTGCAGTCTGGTACCTGCTTTTAAACCTTTTTTAAAAGAACTTTGGAGGGTAAATGGACTTTTTACATCCTGCTAGAAAGTTGCATGCATGCAGAATTTGACATTGGGTACAGGGACCAGCAGAGAGCCACAGCACCCACAGGCATCGTGACCACAAACCTCAGTGGTGACTTTAAAATTACTGCAATGAGGCATTCCACAGACATTACTGGGGGGAGGGTCCACACTGTCACCCTACCTCAACATCTCGCTCCATGGCATTTCCCGAGACCTGTCCCCATCATACTGTTTATCTCAATCACCTCAATGAGAAGATCAAGAAGGATGAGCTGAAGAAGTCCCTGTACACCATCTTCCCCCTTTGGCCAGATCCTCGATATTCTAGTCTTGAGGAGCGTGAAGATGAGGGCCAGGCCTTGGTCATCTTCAAGGAGGTCAGCAGCATCACCAGTGCCCTACGCTGCATGCAAGATTTCCCCTGCTACAGCAAGCCCATGCGAATCCAGTATGCAAGACGGATTCTGATATCATCGCCAAGATGAAGGTCACCTTCATGGCACAGGACTGCAAGCTGAAGAGGAAGCCCGAGAGCCAGCAGACGCCGGCTGCCCCTGTGGGGGCTGGGGGGCCATCCAGGGGCCTGAGCAGGTAGGTCTTCTCTGATGCAGGCGCCCCACATCATGCACCACATCCCGGGCCAGCCTCCCCACATGCCACCACCTGGCATGATCCCACCAGGTCTCATAAGGACAGATCCTACCTGAGGCCATGCCCCCTCAGCTCCTGCCGGGGCAGATGCCACCCCCACAGACTCTTCCAGAAAACCACATCTTGTTTCTCACCAACCTGCCAGAAGAGACCAATGAACTCATGCTGTCCATACTTTTTAACCAGTTCGCTGGCTTCAATGCATTGTGGCTGGTGCCTGGGCAGCATGACAGTGCCTTTGTGGAGTTTGACAGTGAGATGCGGGCTGGGGCTGCCTGTGATGTTTGCGCTCTTAAGAGCAGAATGGTCAGCTGGTCCTCAGCAACACCACTTTGAGGAAAATGGGATTTTATGTTTGTTCAACTGTTTTGACAAAAAAAAACACGTTAATACATTTGAAATGTTTCCTTGGAGCTGTGTACCTGGCCAGCTTTCTCTGCCTTGCCTGGATGTAAGATTACTTCCCGGTTAACCCACAGCCAACCCAGCCCAAGCGTCAGCTGCCTGCTCTGGTCCGTGTCCCTTTCTGGGGCCTCGGCTGCATCCTGCTGCTGTGGGTGTATCCCAGGAACCCACCTTCAGCGGTCACTTAGTGTCCATGTGCTGGCTGAGCCCCAGGGCTCAGTCCCAGGAACCTGCACTTGTACAAGGTATTGCGAAGCCCTCACTTCCTCCAGCTGAATCCACAGCAGGCTCTGCCCTACTCAGCGGGAGTATCAGCTGTGGGTGTCTGTCTCCCCTCATTCCTGCAGGCAGTGTAGAAAGAAAAAATACTGGCCATTTTTCTTGTTCATCCAAAGTTTTCTGCTTTTCTTCTCTTTGAGTGTGTACTGACAGAAGGGTGGAGGTGTTGCCCTCCAGTGGATGGTCTGTCCAAGGGGGACCTTGGGCGACTTTCACCCAGAGAACTGCCATTACCACATGGTCTCATTTCAAGAGCTCCTCGAGGGTCACGATGATCCCTATCTTCGAGGAGAGTGGTTTTCAAAGCCCACCCCAACCAGCATCTGGCCCTGTGCTGAGCTGGGGCTTCCCATTGTTGGGGTGTCCCTGGTGAACCCTCACTGCACTTCTTCTTGTGGGAGAACAGAGGGTTTGGAAGGGCTGAGGGGCTGCAGGTGCATGCTTGGGGGGTGGTTTTCTACAGCCTCAGCTGCACCAGGAGTGATGGGCTGAGGTCCCACAGGGCTCCCTTCCCCGGTCAGTACCCAAGGCAGAGTCTACAGAGGCTCTACTGGGAAGGACCAGGCAGAGACAGGCCACCGAGGATGGCCCACCCGCTGAGCTGTCACCCTTACGGAGGGGCCAGAGCAAGGCCAACCCTTGGGCTTGTGTGTGGTGGTGGTGTCTGCGGTGTAGGCAGTGAGTGCCGCTGAGCCCCTGCAGACCAGTCTGCATGCTGTCTGGAGACAGGCCCTGTGCTGCCGAGAACAGCCTTGCCTGCCTAACAGTACAGGTGGACACTGGGTACCGTCAGGGTACCACTGAGAGCAGGGTGAGCCAGGTAGAGGTGCTGTGTGCCTGCAGGCTGACCCTGGCCACCCCCCTCTCACGTCCCAAGGGGCTAGCACTTGGAGAGGAGAGCAGTGGCCAGAGGTGTCCTGAGTACATACATACTCAAGGCTGCAGGTATCATCAGTTTCCACTTCCCTTGCAGGGAGCAAGGTGGTCATCTTCATATAACACGCAGGTCA
>NW_006399756.1:1193316-1210339 GCF_000299155.1 Elephantulus edwardii | reverse complement strand
GATTTTACACCATGTAGTATATTCCCTTATCTGAACAACTGTCTCAGGTCTCTGCAAGTTAATATGTTAACACTAAGTTCTGGAGTGACATTGTTCTTACTGTCACCTCTCAGTACTAACAGTTCGCAGTTGGATGTTTCTACATAGCTCAGAGGACAAAGAAACAGCTTTCTGGAATTCTGACATCAGCAGTGATCTCTCTAACTGTACAAATCCGGTATGAACTGCCAGTTCTGTTAATATACTGCTGCAACCATTTGGCACAATTTCACTTGTCTGTGATAGGAAGATACTCTGATAATTTCCACGTGCTGACAGAGCATGCTGCTTTGGAATGAGTCATCTGTGGATCTCTTCCAAGCCTAAGTAACTGCGCGGTTCTTGGTGCACATGAATCTACCTTGCTACTTTATTGAAACACCTCACTTGGTATTCTGTTTATTCCTGGAAGCTCCGTGAAGCTTGGACTCCTGCTTCCTTTGCTGTCAGAACCCTACACTATCTCCTGAATGTGAACCACCAGTTCTTTTTGGTAGTCACTCCATGTCTCATTTCCATCTTCCTCTGATGCTTCCTGCATTGTTCACTCTCCTGCCCATTGTTGCGAATGGTGTTAGACTTCAAAAGTACAGCTCGAATTTTTTCAGTTTAGCTTGACAAATGCTGAGCTTGAGCTGCTGTCTTGTCCAGCTAACTCCATTTCACTGTGGGGTTTCTCTGAGCTACCGAGATCTGTTTAGCTCTCCTTTGTTCACTTAAATTGCTCTGTATTCTAGAGAATTCTCCACCATCTCTGCAAACACCCTTTTTGGTTTTTTTTTAAAATAACCCCCTTTTTTTTGCCTTCTTCATAGACTTTGTACAGCTGCTGGGTTTTTTTTTTCTAAAAAGTTGTTGCGAAATAAATCAGGATCATCAAAACTCTATCCACGTGATCTCAAACTCTGTTGCCAAAGCCTTATTTTCTAATCAATCCTTCATTTCCAAATTTTTCATTCCCATCATCATCAGTGCCCCGTTTGCTCTGTTCACATCGCAGTTGGTAGCTATTCATCTTTGTCTTCAGTGGGACAGACGTGAATGGTTCTGTTTACAGGCCTTGTATGGACAGGGAGCACTGCTGGTCTAGTAGCAAGCTGAGTGGGCTCTGTCACCTAGGTACATGGTTCAAATCTGTCAACTGCTCCAGGGAGCAAATCAGGCAACAACTCCCATGTGATTTACTGCCTCTGAAAACCTGCTGGAGGGTCAGCTGAGTTGGCGACTTGAGGCTCTACAATTTGGATGTGTGTAGTTCTTCTGACAGTGTTGTACTTAACGTTAGATCTTCTAATGTTGTTTTTTATGATGAATTCAACACTTGCTCCTCAATTCGCAGACTATCAAATGGCCACTCCCAGTCCATTTCAGCCTCAGGTACCGATGTTTATGCACTTCACATAACTCTTGATGGCTTCCAGTTTTCTTGGATCCATACTTAATCCACTTCACATTCCAGTTATTAATGAGATTTGTAGCTGCCTCTCCAGTCCCATGTCAACAAATGAAGCTCCTGCCCCCATCGTCTGTCCTACCCCCAACCTGAGTGCCTTCCAGCCCAAGAGGCTCGGCTTCCAGCTCTATACCAGGCTGTTCCAGTAATTTCTAGGTAAGTGGATGCCAGTCCTGTTTAAGTATGGCCCAGAAAATCTGCTGAAACCTGTCCACCATGGATGTCTCTGCAAAAAACCAGTCATCAGTACAGCTTCCAGCCTCAGAGCGACAAGCTGGCCATTGTTGTAGACTGATAAACCAGGGGTGGAAAAGCTCAGTTCCATACACCTTACCTGAAATCGTAAACGGGCATACCTCCTGATTTTAGAATATACCACATCACTTCGCTTTCACAAAAGACCTACGTAAGTACCTATTTTAAGTAAGCAAACCTGAAGGTGATTGTCACTTTTATGAAAAAAGTTTGTTGTGTACCATTGCATTGGCACCAACCCATAGCTGACCCTCCAGCAAGTTTTCCGAGGCAGTAAAAGGCACAGAAGGAAACTGCCCATCTTCCTCCCACGGAGCAGCGGATGGATTCAAACCACGTTCCTTTGGGTTGGCAGCCCAAATCCTAAGCTCCAGTGCTCCCTGAAGGAAGGAGCATTCAGCATTTGCCTTCCCGTGAGCCAAGCACTGCACTCAGCAGAGACACCACCACCCTGACCAGGGTGCTCAGTATCAAGCCGCCAGAGCGTCCAGCTGTGTCTGTGAACACCATTTGTTATTACTGTTTTAGGTGTTGTGTTTTTGCTATGAACTGGTAGATTATTTTGAGGGTAGAGCCAGGAATGTTTGAAGTATTTCCTCTATGAATCAATACTAAACTGCTTTTTCAGTTTACCATTTCAGCTTGCAAACCTTTCACAGGAATGCCCTAGTTTTGGATAGCAGGGAAAACCTCTTTCTGTGTAGTTTGGTGGTGACATCACCTGGTGAGAGAGGCCTCAAAAAGGACCGGTCTAGATGTCACATATCTGGTAAGCGCTGCAGGGCAGCAAGGCTTCACACTGCAGCTCCTCCCAACAAGTGTGCTGCTGACACTATCGATGCCAGGAGACACATGCGATGGGCCTTACCCCAGGCAGATAAAACCTCGGTGTCATCTCAATGGTGGCAATGCTATGGCCATCACCAAGACACCGCTCAGCAACTAGAGAGAGCAGATCATTTCTGATGCCAGACAGTCTGCTTCCCGCTGGACCAGTGCATTCCATCAGACGTCATGCCTGCTCTCCTTCCACAGGGATGACAAGGAAAACTTGGCACCACTCCACAGGGTTCTGCCAGTGCAGAGACTGCTGCCTCAGGGTAATTGTGGAAGTAGCAACAAAGAGGTTCAAAATGAAAATGCTACATTTATTTCAACACAATAGAATTAAATGTGAAAAAAGCTAGACAAATACAGAATAACACAGATACGCTTTATCAGAGACCTTTCAAAAACTGCCACAGTAAAGGGAAGTAAGAGGACAGTGAGGAACAGGCAGTTCTTGTCTCATCAAAAAGCTTTTGTGAAGTTGGGTTTTAAACCAAATGTAAAAACAGTCATCTCAGGTTCAGCAAACCTTTATTGTGTCTTTCCAGTCTCTAAAGTAGATGCACAGACTTGCTTAGCGAAAAGCCGAGTATAAAGCACAGAAAGTTGAGCAAGAACAGTAAGATGAAGTGCAGGCGCCCTGGGCAGCTGGTCACCCACCAGTGGAGGTTCACACCCACACACGCTCAACCCCACACTGCACTGTGGACAGCTGCTCACATGACAGTAACCAGCACCGCTGGCAGTCTTCTCGAGAGTCGGCTGTCCCCACTGCATCCAGCACAAGACGCGCTCCATGGTAGTGTGACAGAAAGGCCACAAAATTGATATGGGACAAGCCTCATGGCTATAGTCATTTTTATATCAACATTATTCATTACTCTGAAATATACAAAGTATTTGAACTAAACTACAGGTACAGGTAATTTTTGTTAAAATACTACATACATCATGATTTTTAGATGAGAATTATTGGTATGTAGATCTAGTACCCAAAGACAGCTGACTGCCAGACATTCAGCAGGCACAGTCACCCTGGCACGCTCACACACGGATCCCACAGGTGTGGTTACAGGTTCCGGAGCTGTTGTCACTCCTGCATCACTAAACTGGGAACACTGCGTTTAAAGGACACACCCCGGCAAGCAGCCACCAGGACGAAGGTCCTGTCAGCTGGCCCTTGGTGAATTCAGTGTCCCCACGGAAAGAGACTCGCGTCCAGTTTCCATCAAAAGGTGCTAGTTGAGGTGGTCAGGCGCCTTCCAATATAAATCCTTAAGAGAAACAGTGACAGCAGTTAGTGTGGTCTTGGGGCCTTCACACCAGTGATATCTGCGGAAGGGGATGCAATAGCCTCGGAAACCTGACGGAGGGACACCCTAACTTGAGGATACTGGGTCTGGGGTCTTGGTTTGGACTAACTTTAACCATTTTTTAAACTTCTGTAATGAATCTAGTCTTACAACAAGCTTCTTATTTTTCATCAATATATGTGTGTTCTGTTAGGCATTCAACTCTACTGTGGTCTTCACAGCACAGCATGTCCAATACTAGTGTAGGGTGTGCACCTCGGCCAACTGAACGTCACTGGAGAACTGCCCACCACCCTACCCACCTCCCCCGATTCTGGTGTAGATGACGAGCTCAGGCTGCTAATCAGAAGTCCTAAGGAGCAGTGTTCTGCTATGACGCCTGGCCACTACGTGTCCTGGTCACCTGTGAGGCAGCTCCAGGGCAGCTTCCAAGGACAACACGTGGGAGGCGAGGGGTAACGGGTCACTCACCCTAGGCCAATGGCCAGCAGATGAGAGAGCAGCAGAGACGGGAGGAACACCTTCAGGAACTCTGCAGAGAAGATGCCCCCTTTCTTCATGACACTCGTGTTTCTCATGCTGAGGGTGGCTGTGCGCTTTGGGTGCTTAAAGAGAAACTCCCTAGGGGAGAAGAGAGGAGTGTCAGGCCACGGATTTTCTGCAAAAGGAAGATCGTGGCGTTAAACACAGACTCACTTGGGGGGGATGTTCTCTGGCCGACTTGACCAATCCCATATCCAGTCTGAGTTTTTCTTCAAGATGCTTTCCACTTCTCTCCTCCTCTCAATGTAATCTTCCTCAGACTAGAGGAAAACAAGTGTGACGTTAGAAGGAGACGATCCTGCTGCACGCAGCATGAGACAACTGAGTACAGAGTGGCTTGCCCCACCCTGACTTGGGCTGCAGAGTGGCTGGGGAAGGCGGTGGGAGCTTCAAGCGGGGATCCTTCCCAAGGACACCCAGCCCTTAGAGTAGGAGTCTCTCTCAGAACAATCTTCAAGGGAATCATCTCCAGTGGCTAGAGGGACAATGAACAAGGAAGACCTGTGTGAACGACTGGCTCTAACAAAACATTACATGCAAGTCAAATTTTGCTCAGAAGAGTTAAAAATGGTTATGTCTGTGTATCAACAGAGAATTGACAAAAACCCATGCTGGATTCAGAACATAAACAGAGATATCCCTGCTGATGTCACTTCTTGGCTGAAAAGAGAAAATGCCAGAAAGATGTCAAGTCATCTTATTGGCTACAAAGGCATTCAACTGTGAATCACAACAAATTATGGATACCACTGTGAAGACTGAGAATTCTAGAACACAGCTGTGCTCATGACTAAAACCTGCACAGAGTAAGAGGAACAAAACTACAGGGTACTTCAAATAGGTTCAATCGTGGCCACGAAAATGAAATTTAACATACCCAAAGTATAACATTTGGGTTGGTATTGAACAGTAACTGGGTCTTGTAGAACAACAGACATTCATGGTAACAGGACAGACTGACATTTTTGAAAGAGCAGTGCCATTTCTGACTGCTCAAAACCCAGCACTCGAGGGGCCAGGCTGCTCCGCAACACGTGCACTGCCTGTTTCCTGAGACGATGACTTCGTTTCTAGCTGGGGTAACACCTATCATTTTTTTCAGGTCCAGGTATTCCAGTTCATGCAATTTTTAAACGTTTGTTGTTCTGGTTCTTCTCCTTTATCCTTGACTGAACCAGGAAGAATCAGTTTGTAGCCCTTGTTTAAAATCCAGAGAGGTATGGTTCAGGGTTGTATCTTCTCATCATACTTACACAATCTATACGGCAAGTAAATAATCCAAGAAGCTGAACCAAGAAGAACGGAGTATGAGAATTGGAGGAAGACTTATCAAAAACCCAGAGAAACACGGTTCAAACCAGCAGCTGCTCCGAAGGAGGACAATGGGCTATCTCCTGTGGGATTAACCCAACAATACACAACAACAACCACAAGCTATCACAAAGAGGAGCTCTGGTGGCCTAGTGGTAAGAAACTGCACTGCAATCCCAATAACCTGCAGAATACAGATGAGACACCCGTCTGCCCAAAGTGAAGAGGCGCTGAAGCATTTACTGAAGATAATCAAAGACTTCAACATCACCATAGTAGAGATATTCTCACAACCGAACCACATCAAGATAAAGGAGTCAAAAATGTCAAGTACTTCATTTTTCTTAGATCTACAATCAATGTACATGAAAGTAGCTGTCAAAGACCAACAATGGGTTGTACCAGGAAGATCTGTTACCAAGTACCTTCTTTGAGTGCTAAGAAGCAAGATCTAACTTTTACAGTTAAAATGAGCCTGACATTTTCAGTCACTTTCTATGCATGTGAGATCTGGACAATGAATTAAGTAAGGTTGAAGAACTGTTGCCTCATGACATTGGTGAAGAGTACTGACTATATCATGGACCACCAGAAACACTAGAGGAAGTACAACCAGGTGTTCCTTAGAGATACAGACGGAACGAGGACATTGTCTCTCACACACCCTGGGCATGCTGCCAGGAGGTCCCATCCTTAGAAAAGGCACTGTGTTGGGAAAAGGAGAGAGTCACCAAAGGCCAGCAAGACCCACAGTGACTTCAACAACTGCCCTTAACATGGAGAGTGAGGGGAGCTCAGGCTCGGGGAGTTTTCTAGCTGTTGTTCACGGGGTCTCCATGAGCTGGAGTTAACGTGACAACACCTTACCACAAGCTGCACAGTGAATAAGGAAAACAAAAAATGTTCTGAATTATGGTTTTGGGGGGAGGAAAAAAAAATTGACCATTTTCCCCCAACCATCGACTGCCAGAAAAATAAGCAAATCTGACCTGGAAGCACCACTGCCAGGATGCCCCTATGATAGAAACCTGTCCTACCCTGTGCCAGCGCCATCACCTCTGACACACCCGAATCCTTGCTTCAGTCACTGTGTCCATCTATCTCGAGGGTCTTTCTCTCTTTCACCAAACTTCTACCTTTCCAAGCATGCTGTCTTTTTTCAAGGACAATATGCCTCAAGTATGTGAGACGAAATTTTGTCATCTTTGCCTCCAAGGAGCATTCCAGATGCATTTTCTCCAAGAAATTCCTGCTTGTTCTTTTGGCAGTCCGTGAAATATTCCGTATTGGTCTCATAGGCTGTGGTATATATTAAGTTCCTTATGTCCCCATTTCCCTGTTGTTTGGGCCAACTTCTGGGAGTTTTCCTCCTACCCCTGAGATGTTACTTTTGCCCTAGTTCTCGAGAGAAGCAAACTGGGGGAGGGGGTTCCCAGAGTAAATGACCATTTTCTGGGTTAAGAATAAACAGCCTGATGGCTGGGTGTTTTTGTCTGGTGTTAACAAGGCCTGAGATGACTGGCTTCTCATGGACAGCAGAGCCTTGTGGGAGTCCAGTGGTCCCTGGTTATGAGCAGAGCCAGGCAGTGACACAGGAGGCCGGCCCACTGGCTGCTGTCAGCAAGGAGTACAGGGCGCTAGCCAAGGGCAGTCTTCAAGCACTGACCTGTCCTCCAAGGGCTTTTCCAGACCAGCCTATGTGCATCCTGATGCTGATTCCAAGTTGTTAGCTGTACCTCTCCAGTAAACCACACGCCTGAATACAGCCTCTTGAGTCGTGTGTGGCTGCTGCACCAAATGATCAAGTATTGCCCAGTGACCATACTGTGGATGGCCAAAGAACAAACAAATCTGTCCTGGAAGAAGTGAAGCCAGTGTGCTCCTGAGAAGAAAGGAGTGGGCACCACCAGAAACACCCAGACCCTGGTGGAGAACATCACATCCGGAAAGCAGAGCCAATGAAGGAGAGGAAGCCTCTCAGTGAGAGGAACTGACCGAGTGACAGTGGGATAACCACAGCAAGACTGTGGAGGCGAGGACTGGGCCATGTTTTGTTCAGCTGTGTAGAGGCACTAGGAGTTGTATTAACTCGGAACAGTTAATAATAACAAGCAGGGCATAGTGCCCTGAGGAGAAGCCGGCCTCAGAAATGAGGGAGACACGGGAAGATGGAACTCATCCTGCCCATGGCCTCACAGAAACCAACACAGCTGAGCCCTGCTGCTTACACCAGAGAGATTCCGCCCAAGGCCTTGCTAACAGCACGGGAGGCAGAGTAACTGAGCAGTCCTAGTGGGGCTCATGCCTTCAAGGGTGACTTTCAAGAAATACAGGAAAATTCAACTGGTTGTATTCCAAGAATCGCTGAAACCTCAGCATTAAGAAACACCCAACGGGGGAGCAGAGCCCAACTCCCTAGGTACCAATTCATAACTGGATGTCGGAAAAGGCCTGGGGTCTAGTATCTAGTGAGCAAGCAGAGTGCCTGCGAAGGAGCCCCCGAACAGAATGCTGACCACAGCACTGCTGGCTGGCCTCACAGGCTGTTCTTGTCCACAGAACTGTCAGATAGCAAAGCCGCTCAGTGTCCACTGGATAAACAAGAAGAGTTTGGTCATCACGTGTTCAGCCACCTCCCATGGTGGCTCACCCCCTACAAGGCCTCCAGCCTCCCACATGTCCCCTAACAGCAGGGCCCCACTTCATGTTCTGCCGTAAGCTCAAAGTGAAGCCCACATTTTGAGGCTCTCCCACCACGTAGTTATTAGAACGTAAAGATCGGAGCCCCAGGCTCTCCTGGCTGTCACGTCAGTGCAGACAGACAGCAGGCAGCGCAGCGTACCTGAGAGCTGTTCTTCTCCCCAATGCTGTGAGTATCCGCCTCCCCTCTATTCGTGTCCTGTGGGGTCTGTGAGCGAGGCGGGCTTGATATCAGTGGGGACAAAAGTGGGAAGAGAAGCGCTATCAGCAACCTTTCTGTTAGAAATGAAAACCCCAAAAGGCAGGCACTTCCCCGAGGGGACAGGGAGGCTCTCGCTCAATGGGGTCGCCTTCCCTCCCACCTAGCCCCAGACAAACGTCCATCTGTCCCTGTGGTCTTGTGACTTAGAGGAACAAGACTCAGCAGGTTCATCTTTCCTTCCTAAGCACAGCATCACTGTCCCCACAACAGCCCTAGGACCCTGGCCTCTGGCTTGGACTCAGTCAGGCTGCCAAGTTCACAGTCCTCCGCAGCCAGACCCTCTGAACCTGAAGAGAAACACCACTGCTGAGGGGGCGGGGCTATCTTGAACTCAGAACTCAGGAAGCCTGATGCTCCAAGGCAAGCTGCTATGTTGGAAAGCCGTGGGGCCCTGCCACTTGAAAGCCCTGGTCGCCTTCTGCCAGTGGAGAGGGGCCACTCACCTGTTTCAACAATTTGGAGGGCACTAAGCACAGAGCCCAGGGCCCACCCATCCAGCAGATCCCGGGTCCCCTCAGGAAGCTGGTGCCGCCAGTCACTCACCTGTCACAGTGGGAGCTCTTGGAGCTGCTCCGTCCAGACTCGTGCTGGGCGTCCAGCAGGATTTTTTCCATATCTCCATTATAAACAGACACTGAGGCGGGCACACTGCCCCCATTCCCGCTGCTGAAGTGCAGTTCCACCCAGGAGCCTTTGAGAGGCAAAGCAAAGAGCACTGCTGGAGTCCCCACCATCCACAAACGTGGCCCTCTCCCTTTCACAAGAGGGGCACCGGGGGACGCACCAAAGCATCTCACTTAACAGCACCACCAGGCCTGCTTCCAGTGCCCCACACATCAGGGACAGGCACACCTGTCCTCCCTGGACAAAGCACAGGGCACACCTGGACTGGTGTTGAGACAGTCTTATCTCTTGCCATTGTTTGATATCAAGATGTTCAATACATTACAAGGTTCCTCAGAATCCTATTTCCCAGGACACTCAACTTTTTTTCCCCTATACTCAACTTTTAGAGAAAAAGGCTAATGTCAACAAAAGCTGAAGGGGAGACAAAAAAAATTCCTTTAAACTATATCTTCACGTGCTAGGTCTGCACACGGACACTGAGGCCCCCACATTCACACGCCCGACTGCTATCCTGTCTCCATTTACACTGGAAATCAGACTACATATTTTGAAGTAATTTTTGATGAAGCTGCAATCAGTCAACTTGATTAACCAGCCCAATAGCTCACCCTGTAAAGCATTTCTTTTCCCAAGTCTTCCCAGGAAGTAAGATGAGCATTCTTTACTACTTGGATTAAAAATGACTACTTATCATTCATTAGCTGTTTCTATCCAGAGAAGTGTACAGACTCAAAGAACGGTTTGAGCACAGGTGTTGTTCACTGCCGTTGTGTCGGGCATGACTCATAGTGACCCTGTGAAGACTTGAAGCCTTTCTGTATCGTGACTTCTCCAAGCTGATAGAGATTCCAGAGGCATGTGGTTTAGGAAGTAGATGCCACGCCCACTTCCAAACCCCTCTTAAACTGGGAGCTCCACAAAACACTGTCCATCATGGGCAACCAATATGGCATTTGACACCACAATGGCACAAGGTTCAGCATCACAGCAAATCCAGATTATTACCTCAGTACAGCAAACTGACAGACGAGTGCTGTACGACTTGGAAGAATGTTCCTCCAAAATATAACATGAGGCCCTTGGGCCCTCCAGGAGGTCTTGTTGACACTAAACAAGAGGCTTAAAGAAAACAAACCAACCAACATTCCACATGACAACAATCCAGAACAAGAGTGCCCATCTTACAGTGTCCCTGCATCGCCCAGTTCTAAAATGGAGAAATATAAGGTCCCTCCAGGAAATCTCATTGACACTAAACAAGAGGCTTAAATTTAAAAACAAACAAACACAACATTCCACATGACCAAGTCCTTGTCATGGGCTCCCCACCCCTCCAGGCTCAGAAGCCCCAGTGAAAGCCATTGCTCTCCAAAGCTGGTCATGTTCTGCGGGCCTCAGTCTGACCCTCGTGTGTGGACAGTGCTGCGTCACACTGTGCTCCACCGGAGGCAGTCACCGAGGGACAGCCTCTGAAGGGGGAATGCTGCCAGGAGCAGGGGGGCCGTCGGGAGCAGGGGGGCTAGTCAGCGTCTGTGGAGACGGTGGGCTGAAGGAGGAGGACAGTTGGCCGGGGAGTGGGGGGTATGGAGGGATGATACCACCTTGATCTGAGAGGGGACAGACAGGACTCTGAGGATATCTAGCAACAGGATTCAGGTCTGAGGTGGGGCTGAGAAAGGTCACAAGCTCACAGACCCAAGGCGGCCACAACACATCTAGGGCTTCATTCATGTCACCTTTTATTTTCCCCCCTTTCCATTTTTTGTGCCTGTACAGACTTTCACTGTAGGATTACAAAATGATTTATCCATCCTGTAAGATACCTGGGTTGTGGCTACTACAAATAATACTTCATAAGCATTCTTGTCACGTGGCATACATCTTAGCCTTCTGTGGCCATGACACATTATTATAAACTTGATGGCTGAAGACAAAAGAAAAGTCTCTCCTATCTCTGATGTCTGAGTCTAAAACAGAAGAGAAATGAAGGATCACATTCCTCCCAGAGAAGTCTGCTCCTGCCCCTTCCAGCTTCTGGTGACTGGGAATCACAGGGGGGCTGTACCCTGCGTGTGGGTAGTGCCAAGGCTCTCGTCTATAAGCACACTTGTGATGGCAGTTAGCGCTCATCTGGATAATCCAGGATAATACAACAAAGGCCTAGCTTAATCCTATCTTTAAAAATTCTTTATCCAAATAAGGTAAGAGCCACAGGCTCCAGGGAGCTGACGTGAGCCCTGGAGGGGCACACAGCTCTGTGGGATCTGCTCCTAAGAAGCAGGCCTGCTGGGTTAAGGGGAATACACACACGGATGTGTGTGGAGCCGACTTATGACAGCTCACACTACAAGCCAGGGATGCGTCTGCTGCTTGCATCCACGCCCTCCCTCTGGTTCTCAGCCTCCAGTTTTAGCCATCATCTGCTGGTTCACATGCCCGTTCACAGATTTCTAATGAGGCGGGACACTTTTTCATCCACTTGCTGACCATTTAGAGATCTGTCCACTGGCTGCTAAAATAGCTTACTCTATCTTCCTGTTGGTTTGTGGTTTTTCTCTTGATTGGTAAAAATTTTAACTTCCAGATACAAGTCTTATTTCAATTAAATATGTGGCAGCAAATAGCATGTGCTGGGTGGCTTACCTCTCCACTACTTTCTTAGTGATGTCTTTGATAAGCAAAAGTTCTTGAAGTTATTTACCATCTCCTCCTTGTCTCAGTGCTTTTTTTGCTAACCTATTTGAGAAATCCTCTGCTGAGGTCATGAATGTTGGTGTTGGAGTTGTGTGCTATTAAGTTGGAACTGACTCATAGCTGACCCTCCAGTGTGTTTTCAGAGTTAATCCTGAGGAAGGAGATTGCTCATTTTTCTCCTACGGAGCAGCTGAGGGATCCAAACCATGTGGCTCTGGGATTGCGAGTCTTACCACTAGGCCACCCGAGAGCTTCTCTATCTACTCAGAAAGCTTTCATTTACTTGTATGTTGAGATCTAAATCCCACCTAGAATGACTGTCATGTATGATGAGAAACAGAGGTTAAGTCTTCTGTCCAGATATCCAACTATCCAGTTCCATTTACTGAAAAGCCTGTCTCTACCCCGTTCTGTTCGTGGTCCCTCCTTTGTCATCAGTTACTGTGCATAAGTCACAGGCTTATTTCTGGATCCAGTCTGGTTTCACTGTTTGTGTCCTAATTCTAGTTATCTACACGAAATATGTTTGTAGCTGACATTGGCGGGACATGAGAATTTACTGAAGTAAGGAGAGGAGAAAGGCTGAAAATTCATGCACTAGATAAACTCTGTAGTCACTATAATTTTATGAAGTACAATAATAATCACTGAGCTGCTTCTCTGTCCTTAAGCCAATATGGCACAACAAAATTCCATATAATTAGAGAAAAAGGAAGCTGACTGGTAGTCACACCACTGTCAGTCGGAAGCCAAGGTTGACTGCAGTTCCCAACCTGCCGGGCTTCTCAAAGTCCAAGCCAAGCCTTTCTAAACCACATACAGCACATGCCTGTGGAAAAGAAAAAAGCAACCAGAGGCCCAGGAATAAAATGGAGACCTGCAGCTTAGATCATCAGCAATGTCCTAGCTAACCACTAACTAAATGATCACACAAGTTCTCAAAAGATGACTTTTCTGTGAATCTGTCAGTGCTCCATGCTGGCATCAGGCTGCACAGGCAACACCCCAGGAAGGTCAAGGTTTGCGCTGGAGTGAGCCTGCAGCTTACTGGACCAGAAAGCCTCGCCAAACTGCATCCTGGGCAACAGCAGGCAAAGGCTGAAATGACTCCAGATCTATTTATACCCAAAACCAGCCCTGAAATCATGCTGCCAACTCCATTTCTCAGTGCCTGCTCCTGTCAGCCCTCATCACAAAGCTCAAACATCAACAACCCCTTTTCTCTCCTGGAGAGTTCAAGATGACCCCAGCCACCTAGCTTGGTCCAGGGGCTGGAACCAAGGCACCGGGCCATGGATCAAAGCCCCCGTTGTGTTAACTCAGGTTCCAGACCTGGCTTGAGTTAGCTCACTAAGCTTTTCCTACAGTGTCTGGCATCAGTGCAGTTTAGGGAGCAGGTCACACTACATAAAGAGAGGTGCACGTCTTCTGAAGTTGCCTCATCCAATGAGCCCTCAGCACTGCTGGGTCAAAAACTGACTCAATGACACCAAACATCTTTGAAAGGGGGGACAAAATCTCATTCTGGATTATCTACAGCAAAAAGCTGTGTATCAAGGGATGATTTTAATAAACAAGATTTATATTAATTTACCACTACTAGGTACACAAAGTACAATTCCAAGAAAATTAAAATGTATGTTATCTACTGATATTTTACAATTGTCCACTGCAATTACTAACGTTTTTAAGCAAGAAAGATGGGGGAAAGTTTGCATTAACCAACTTAAAAAAAAAAAACACAAAAAACTTGCCCATGATCAAATTTGTTTATAAGGAATAAGTGCTGCTTTTCAAAGGCAAGCCTTCACTCTTAGTACCTTTTTTTGTACTTCTCCTTTTCCCCCTATCACACTGTAAACCAAGACACACCTCCAAGTCTGTTTTAAATCCTCTCTGAACAAGGGGGGTTAAGATTCATGGACTGTCTCAGCTATGAACAGTGCTTAAAGCATATTATGACAGAAGATATGACAGATCTCAGAGATCAAAGATCTAATATTTCTGGGTTCTCACCCATTTTTAAGTTTCATTTGTTCTCAGTTAATTGAGCATCCACTGACATTCACACATCTGTGCGTGTTTACACGCGAGCACGGTTGGGTCCTGTGTGATGCTCCCAGTCCTGCTGCACTGGGACAGCGACTGTACTGGTCCATCTCACTGAGGGTGGTCTTTCCTTTCTGCCAATCCTCCACTTTACTAAGCATGATGTCCTTCTCCAGGTAACACCGCCAGAGAACACGAGATGAAGCCTTCTCCAAGTGGCCTCCCTGTTGAGGAGCATTCGCCATGCTCTCCTCAGATAAACGTGTGTATCCCAGCAGTCCACAGTACAGTCGGTAGTCTTTACAAACACTGTAACGCGAGCTATCAAGTCTTTTGTGGTCGTCTTTATTCACTGTCCAGCTTTCACATACATATAACTGAAAATAGCCAGGACTGGGTCAGGCTCCTCCTAGTCCTCAAATGATCACTTCACAAGGTCTTGTAACAGGTTTGTTCAGTATCAAACCAGCTGTCATTCCCCTATGTGCAGAGCAGAACCTTGCTCCATGGTTGCCACGGTTGTGACCTTCAGAAGCAATCATGAGGCCTTCAGAGGGACATCTAGACGGGTCTACACTGCCAATCTTTCGACAGCCAACTAATCACTTCACTGTCAGCACTACACAAGGTGGGTGGGGGTGTGTGGGGGTGTGTGTGTGTGTGAAACTTCCAGCTTCTCTGAGGGCCCAAAGCAATTGCTACCTTTACTACGACCAATTCCAGGAATCCCTCAGTATCAATTCTCCCTTCTGCCTTGACTCCCCAGCACACACTGGCTAAGCTAGCAGAGAGCCCTGCAGAGAGAATAAACCAGGGCCTGCCTAGTTCTCAAGGCTCCCAAAGTTTGTGGCAGTATTTCTCCACTATGAAGGGAAAATAACTTGTACTGCTTTTTCAAAATTCACCGTAAAATAGTACCCACAAGCCTCTGAAAATTCTGATTCAGAACAAGAGTGGAAACCAGGCCAACGGTGATGTGAGGCCAGGGTTGAAGACTGTCTGAGGAACTGACAGGCAGGTAGGCAACTTAAAAGACAGTGGGTAATATCAGAACAGGGATGTGCAAGAAGTATGTGACATGATGGAGAAAACGGCAAAGGCAGAGACGGTACTAAACTTGGTATCAAAGTCACCAAAATTGCCCAGAAGGTATTCTCCCAGAGAAACTGCTGTTTCTACATTTAAAAGCTTCTCAGATTACCCTGGAGACAGAGACTCGATGACAAATAATCTGAACATCAAATCCGCTGTGTAAATGATCCCAGTGACTGATTTCCTTCGCTGGCCTGTGAAGGCACCATGTGTCCACAGGCATTTCTTTCCTGGAGAGGCTCTGCCCAAGACAGTCCCTTAACTGCTGTTGCATGCTGTATGTATTTATAAACTCTCCTCCTTTTAACCCTCTATAAAATGCAGGACTGGGGTTCTAATCTAGGCCTCTGAAATCTCTCCTAGTTCTAGCATCTAGCAAGATGCTAACATTTCCCTTTAACAGAAATACAAATGGTTTTTCTCGCCATACATTTCATCCATGGTCAACGCCTATCGCCAACAGACCACAGGCTAAGCTGCAGGCACAAGCTGGCACAGGAGGCACCGGGTTCTGCTCTCCTGGAGGAAATGGGCACGCACTGCACTGAGCTGAGGCAACTCCAGATGCTCAGCTCTGAAACGTGTGCGTTCTTCTAAGAAGTCAGTCCTGCACCACCACTACCCCATCCTACCTACCCTATGAGCAACTGGGCACAATACTGTCTGTCCCCTCCTGCAGTCAGGCATTCCCCTCCTCAACTGTAACTGGACTAGGCCAGCTCTGTGTCTGAGCTCCGCGGGGAGAACTGCTGGTCACAGGGATCCAAGCCAAGGGGAAAGGTTCTGTCTGTGGGTTTGGCAGCCATCGGTTGCACAGTCCTCTTACAAGTAAACAAGAGAGAAGCGAAGCAGCGCCGAGGACAGGAGCTGCAGCCGCCCAGGTCCCATCTCACGGGGCAGCTGTGTGGTCCCACGTGACTCGCTGGGCTGGATGGCCAGTGAGTGTCCTGCTGCACGTACACTCAGAAAATGGCCCAACAATCCCTGCCTGAGTTTCCACTCCGTGTAACCCTCTTTTTATAGACTAAGCAAAACAGAAAAACAAAAACCTCTCCACGCCTGAACCAGCTATCTCGCATCACGAGTGACTCAGCACTTTGGTTTATAAATCAGCAGAGAGCGAGCTTCATTAACCTCCCCCAGGAGGGGCAGGACCTCCAGAAGAGCCAAACTTGGGGTCTACTGTCTCAGTATGTACAACAGGCAGCGTCAGGAACAAAGCAGGGATTACTTTAATAAAAGGCATGATTAATAGCAAACGGTGAATGCAAAAACTTAAAAAAAAAAAAAAAATCTCTGAGTTTTCTCTTTTTGAGAAAATTCAGGTCAGGAGTTCCCTTCTATTTCCACGCAGGACCCGGGATTTTTCTCAATGCGCCCGGAGTTGAGGACGCGGTTACGTAACGCAGGACCCGGGAGAGGGGCGTGTAACCAGCGCCGAACCGCCCGCCGGCGGCCCAGACCAGTTTACAGCCCGGACCCAGGGCCAGAGTGCAAAGGTCAGCAGTCGGCTCCCGGCCCAACCAGGGCCCCCGGGACACGCGCTCACTGCAAGGCCGGCTGTCCGAGCGCCAGCTGCCCAGGGCGGGAAGGCCGAGGGGTCCTGCGGTCCCCGGCCCGGCAATGGCGCGCTGCTGCGCCGGAAGGACGCGGCCGGACCGCTGGACAGTGCGCCCTCGGCCCCACCGCCGCAGGCCGCGTCCGCTCGCATCCCAGCTGCGGGGAGAAGCCCTGCGCGGCGACGTGGTCAGCGCGGCCGGGGTCCACCCTCTGTGCCTTCGCGTCCCCGACCAGGGAAAGCCCACGCCCCTTCTCATCTCACGGCCAGGGCCACTGCGGGGCCGCACCACCGCCCCG
>NW_006399756.1:1175049-1192498 GCF_000299155.1 Elephantulus edwardii | reverse complement strand
CTGTGGCGTGGGACGGGGGGGGCACGCGGCCGGGAGCACGTGACTGCCGGGGGCGGGGCTGCGCCCGGGGCTGCGGGTTCGAGTCCTCGGCCGGGGCTCGCGCTGTGTGCACGCTGACCCGCTCGGGCAGCCGGCTGCCAGCTTTACGGTGTGGAAGGCCGGGCCGGGTGAGCGCGTGGAGGCCACCGTCTGCGGCGGCCCGCGACCCCGAGGTTCAGGCTCCGCCAATCAAGTGTCCGCAGCCCAGCCCTGCCCAGGAGCCTTCTGGAAGGTCGAGGAGCAGCCGGCCAGCTCTCGCAGACGCGTGCTGCAGACCCCCAGCTCCGGTGTCCCCCGGTGCACGGCCGTGGACACTACCCAGTGGACAGTTGGCTGTGCACTCCTGCACACTCCACGCATCTCAGGAGAGCAGTGGACACTGGTCACAGCAGAATCATTCGTTTCATTATTTCACTTTTCTAAAAATTCTTTTTTATCGTCGTTTGGATGAAATGGGTCCATACGTACTCTACGCCAAATGCCCCTCTCCCTTCCCTCCAGGAATCATCACCCTATGAGCCTGGAGAGAGGATGAAAGACTCGAGGGCACTTAACAACATGGGCACTATAACAAATCACCATAAGCTTTATGTATTAAAACAATGATGTTCTTCCTAGGGGCCCCAAGTTCAACATTAGTGATGTTTCTAGCCTGGCACCAAAGTACTTGTGGGCTACACGGCCTCCAGAGGCTCATGGTGAGGGTCCCCAGCTCCTGGTGCCTGGAGGCATTCTTATTTGTGACCACATCAGTTTGTTCCTTTGATCACATGCCCTCCTTCCTTCTGTATGCCCCACATCTCCCTCTGCCTTTGTATTATATGGCCTGTGGTTGGATTTAGAATTTACCAAGGTAATCCAGGACCATCTTTCCAAGTCCTTCATTCTCATTTGAAAAGACTTTTTTTTTTTCCCTCTTACAAGGCAACACAAAAATTCCAGGAATTAGTTTGTGTTATGTCTGGGTGGCCATTATTCAGCATATTATACTTGGTTAAAAAACAAAACAAAACAAACAACAAACCTTTGTCAAATCCACTGTGACTAGTATATCTACTTATATTTTTGGCTCTTACATGTAGGTCTGTTATCCATTTAACTACTGATGGACCCTTGACCCAAGCCATGGTATTTTCAATTGCTTCATATGCATGTGAAAGTTAGACAATAAGGAATACAAACAAAAATCACTCACTTTGCATTGTGATGTTGGTTAAGAACCATGAATACACCAGCCTGTTGAAGGAACAGACAGATTTGTTTTGGAAGAAGTGCCACCAGGTGTTCCTGAGGATGGTGAGACCTCCTACCATGGACTCTGGGCATGTTTTCAGGAGGGACCAGGCCCTGGAAAAGGACATCATGCTTGGAAAATGCAGGACCAACAGAGAAGAAACCCTTCAATGAGGTGAGTTGGAACAACGCCAGCAACAACAGACTTAACCTGGGAGATCATGAAGATGGCTCAAGGCTGGGCAAGAGCTCGGCCTGTTGTACAAAGGGTCACTAGGAGTCAGACTTCTGTAACACCTTGACCAACTGCAACATTTTCTATGGTGTACAGTAAGGGTCAAGATTACTTTATTACTCTTGTTGGATTAGCTGTTTCTCGGTGGGACTGGAGAATAGCACATTCTCGATAGTCTGTTTTTTTCTACAAGTTTTCAAGGACTTTAGTTTTTCATTCATTAAGCCTTCACAGATGCTCTTTCATTAATGCACCCTGTTTTTCTTGGGGACATGTCCACAAGCTTGCCTAGTAAGCTGTTTTCAGCTAGCTTCCCACTGAGTGTACCCAGCCATACTCTAGGCCAGTCCACCAAGACACAGTAGCCTTCAGAAACCCTCACAGGTGGAGGGACAGTGCACAGGAGGAAGGCCCTCAATGAGATGGATTGACTCACTGACTGGGGTAATAAGGGTAGGTGTGTTAAGAGACTATAAAACTGGCTCAGGATAGAGCAGGGTTCAGGGTTACTGTACATAACGTGGCTATAAGTCACAAGCAACTCAGTGGCACATAACACCAGTGAACACGATGTTCCATTTATTTAGGCTTGCTTTAACAGTGTCTAGTCATTTTCCACGTAGAGTTGTTTTTCCAAATTTATTTTATTATTATGAGTGGCTTTTTAAAAAATGGTATTATTTTTAATTGTCAATTTCCAATTGTATGTTGTTACACAGAAACAAAACCAGCTGTGGAGCTGATCACAGTCCCTGGTGGCACAAGCATGTGCTGCAGAGGGTTTTCAGATGGCTCTGGGGAGGCAGGTCTTCAGACCTTTGGTCCAGTGCACTTCTGGGGGGGCTCAACCTTCCCATTTGCTGTCAACACTTAACTGTTTCTGCCACATATGTATGTATGTTACTGTTGTTGTGTACCACAGAGTCAAAATGACCCAGAGGTGACCCTCCAGCAGGTTTTGAGAGACCATTAATCACACAAGAGGAGACTGTCCATCTTTCTCCAGCAATGCGGCTGGCGGATTTGAACCACTTACTTTTGGTACATAACTGCCGCTACTTTTGGGGTGCCAACGTAACTCCTTGCCACTAGGCCACCAGAGCTCCCTATATGTTGTTGCTGAGTGCCACTGAGTCAGAAATGATCCGTAACTGACCCTCCACCAGGTTTTGAAAGACATTTAATCACACAGGAGATTACCCATCCTTCTCCCACAGAACAGCTGGTTGATTCGAACCACTTGCCTTTGGGATTGCAGCACAGCACCTCGGCCACTAGGCCACCAGAACTCCCTACGTAAACTTATATAATTTTCTTTTAAAAGCACAAGATTAATGAAGAAAAGTGAGTACTAAAATGAGAACAGTGACTGGTTCTCATGACTTGGCTGCTTGGTTACTTTTCTTCTGAGGTCTCTTAGGCAATGACCAAAAAATATGTAATTGGAGACATGTCTGTTTCTTGGTCACAGCTTCATTTTCCCTAATTTGGAAACCTGATCAATTCCCAGTGACTTGAGTCACTGAGAAGGGTTGTTTTCTGTTGTGGTGTTTGGTTGGTTGGGTTTTTTAAGGTAAAATAGAAAGACAAATTTATTAGAAAAGTTACATCCCCCAAGGGGCAGACCTCCCTCCTTGAAAAGAAGTATGGTGGAGAGGTTGGCAGGGGTTGTTTTTTTTTTTTTCACATTATTGTAACTGAAATTTTATTTTATGTACGAACTGGAGATCTTGTTTCTTGGCATGTAGAGGTCTCGGGTAGGCAATCCAAGAAAGATCACTTAGTCCAACTTGATGAAGCCGATATCCTTGGCGTACTGCCGGAAACACTGGCGGCACATATTCAGTCCATATTTCCAGATCAGTCCGTGTTGGTTTGAGCACACGCGGCAGGAGCGGGAGCCCTGGCCGAATTTTCGCGGATGACTCCAGTAGAGCTGCTGCTGACCCATCTTGCTTGGATGGAAGCACCAAGGCAAAAAAGTGGGGCTCTTTTTAAAGCAGTGATCACACTGTTTTGCTGCTCTTGCTCTGGTCAAGCATGATGGAGATGGTGAGAGGGCAAGGTTCACACGGGCTTCTCAGAGGGTCACTGTGAGTCACAGTTGACTTGACAGCACCTAACAACATCCCTGAAAAAAAAACACTCATCCATTGTCTCAAGAAAACACATTCTGTTTCTCATCAGAAATGTAAATAGCGCTCACTTAGATAGCACATATGCTAAAACTGGAATGATTCAGAGAAGATTAGCATAGTCCCTGTGCAAGAAATGTAAATAGTTGAAAAAGATGTTATTTCTAGTATTCTGTAATTATTAACTAATCAATCTAACATTGTAAACAGTTAAATGTATCCCATAGCTATGATCTACCAGAATGATTTAACAGTTTGTCATTATGTAGCATGTGGTTGTGCTGTCAGGTGTCTTGAAGTCAGAGCCACTCCGGACCCTCCAGGTTTCCAGAGACAATGAATACACAGGAGGGGACCGTGCATCTTTCTATCTTGGAGCACCTGCTAGATTTGAGCCATTTGCCTTATTCTTACTCACTAGGCCACTAGAGCTCATGCATCAGGATACGTATGAGTAAAAATTTCTTGTTATAAAATTACTATCATCTATATCAATTACCCTTTGATGCTTCTCTGTCAAACAGCTTTGTATATATTTCAATTCCATAAAATTATTCTCTGGAGCCCTAAGACTCCATTTTTTCCTTTTTTGATAGACTTAATATTCTAATGTTGTAAGTGCTTTTTTTAAATTTTTTGTTGTTGTTGTGTTGTAGGTGCTTTTAAACCAACCACAGCTCAAAGTGAACAACAGACAAAAACCTATCCTGTTAGGAATTTTATAATTCATCAAAATAAATGTTTCTGAAATGGTAAGTAATGATTATGAAAATTAAACAAGGAATAATTTTATTTCTTGTCTTTCGTATTATAAATGTGGATGCTGAGAAGTCTTGTTCCCACAAACAGATGGAAATGGGAAGTGTCGGAGAGTTGTGTTACTAATTATTACAGTTCCCTGAACTCCTGTGTTAATGCCAGGAACCACATGATAATCTTTCATGAAACATGTTTAATCATCAACTGTTGACAAATAAGTCTTCAAATTTATTGAAAACAAAGATTTTGAACTTCTTGACCTGCAGAAAGATTTGTTACCAGCTTCTACAATCTTGAAGCACCAGCATTTTCAAGTGTGCTCTGGGGGCTTCTGGGTTTCATCAGAGATTATGTTGGGTCAGGAGGTCCTTTCTCTTGTGAAGCAGGAGGAGGGTCCCAGGGGAAACATATTGGCAAGCAGACCACTTTCAGGAAAGAATGTTACAGAATTTAGGGTCCTAGAAATTGATTCCTTTAAAACTAGCTTTGCCTCCCCACCACCTGGAATGTCTTCCCAGGTGTCCAAGGTAGGTGCACCCGGGTTTGAGAACATCTTGCTTAGGACATTGAGTCAATGGAGAAAAGGCCTTTCCCTTGTGGCGTGGTGGAATGGAGCAGTGGCAGGGCAGTGTCCTCCCCACACCCACTGGAAAGAGGGCAGGAAGAACAGTAACGGGGTTTACCTAGTCACGCCATAACAAAAACATCACAAGGAAGAGTGGCTTTCAAGAATAAAAATAACTTCCCAAAGGTTCAGGAAGCCAGAAGCCTAAATTCAGGGTGTCACCTCAGCAAAAGAGGCCTGGCCTCCCTCAGCTTCCACAGCATGGTGCTCCCTGCCCTCTGTCCTCCTTTGTGTGTCTCTAACTCAAAGTGATTAGATTTAGGACCCACCCTGCTCTGGCATGCCCTGATTAGCCTAACAACCAACTTTCATATTCTGGGGGACAGAGTCTATCACAGGGCTATGGGGGAGAGACAAGAAGTGTTGGAGTACTGAGAGAAGAATCGAAAGCCTATACAGAAAAAGAGATTTTCAAACATAAAAATAAAAAACTTTTAAAATAATCTTTAAAAAATAAGAATAGGAAAATGAACTAATTACTTGTTTTTTGCATTGACTTAGTTGGTAACATCTAAAATTGCAAAAAAATAGTTATTGGGTTTTTTTAAAGTTCTTTTCTTCACTGTTGTTGTTGTGTGCCATCAAATCACTTACGACTCATAGCGACCCTATGTACAACAGCCCTAAACCCTGCTCTGTCCTGTGCCAATTGCACTGTCTCCGAATCACCCATCCCAATTACCCCGTCACTGAATCAATCTACCACCTAGAGGGCCTTCCCCTCCTGTGCTGTCCCTCCACACTCCCAAGAATGATGTCCCTTTCCAAGGACAGGTCCCACCTTACAACATGTCCAAAGTATGTCAGACAAAGCCTCAGAATCCTTGCCTCCAAGGAGCCTCCCGGTTTAACCCTTTCAAGGATGAATCTGTTTGTTTTCTTAGTAGTCCATGGTACCCTCAATACTCTTCTCCAGCATCACAGCTCAAAGGCATCAATTCTCCTAGTAAGAAATAAAAACAAATGATTGCTTTAAGGCCAAGTCAAGAGATCTTCACTTTTCCATTTCATGGTCTGTTACATTATGTGACTTTTTAAAATCATATACAAGTATCATTTTGATTTAAAAATATACCCTACGTATGGACTGCCAAGAAAACAAACAGGCCTGTCTCAGACAGGGTAAAACCAGGCTGCGCCTTAGAAGCAAGGGTTCTGAAGCTCCATCTCACATACTTCGGGTTTGTCAAGAGGTATCAGTCCTTGGAGAAGGACATCATGCTTAAAAAGGTGAAGGATCAGCACAGGAGAGGAAGGCCTTGGATGAAATGGATTGATACTGTGGCAATGGGGTCAGATGTGTCAGAGACAGTGAGGTTGGCTCGGGATAGGGCAGGGTTCAGAGCCATTGTTCATAGGGTCATTGTGAGCTGCAGTGGACTCAACACTACAGAACCACCTGCCCACAGTGGCAAGGGTTCTCAAAGGACCCACGAGCCAATGACAAGCTCAGAATGGCCCAACTAGAACAATCTGAACAACAAATTAAATTAGCACTGATTATAATCTAAAGTATAAGACAAATATTAACAAATCCATAGTAATATAAGATAAATGATTAAGTAAATGCACAGTGGAGGACAGACAGGTCTCCCAGGCATAAAAATTCCAAGTAATTTACGTGGGCTCAACAGAGTGACTCTTTCCAGAGAGCACTGCATGGAAAGCAGGAAAGAACAACTCTACCAGGAGAAAACTGACCACCACCCCCTCTGGCAGGTCAAGGTCAACCTCAGTGGTGAACAGCTATTCTGCCGCATGACTGCCAAAGAGCAAACAAACCTCACAGAGGAAGTGCAAGCAAAGTGCCCCAGAAGCAAGAGTGGTAAAACTTCATCTCATGTATTTTGGGCATGTTGCCAGGAGGGGCCAGTTCTTGGAAAAAAGACGTCATGCTGGGAAAGGTGACATCAGTGGAAGAGAGCAAGACCCCAACCAGATGGACTGATACAGTGACTGCTGCAGTGGACTTGCCTGAGAGGGTTAGGATGGTACAGGAAGGACAGGGTTCAGATCTGTCCACAGGGTCACTATGAGCCGTTCTCGACTCCACAGCACCTAACAACTCCCACCACCTTTGGGTTGGCTGCACAGTTCCCTCCCGTTGGCCACCAAAGCTCCCCTGCAGTAGTGGAAGAAATACACACACAGCTCTTTCTCAGGAAATCTGCTGGCTATAGAATCGCGCCGGGAGGCTGTTCTGATGAATATGACTCCTAATGATCTTCCGGTGAATGTGTGACAGACATGTTGGGTACACACACCTCTGACATACCCATGCTGGGCGGGCCCACATCCACACCAGCAGAGGGCCTTTCGAGGAATGCCCACAGCACTTGAAGGACATGCCCTGGGCACACTGCTCTTCCCTCCCCATCCCCAGGAAAGCATGAGCTTTTCTCAGAATTCTGAATGATGCCTGCCCACGCTGGGCTATTTTAGGACTGGGTGTGATGCAATCACTACACTGTAAACACAGTGTGCTCACTTCGTGTCCCAAACCCGGACTTACTCAATGTCCCCACTTGGTTAAAGGACAGAGCCTTTCAGAAGGCGTGGGTGTTTCTGACAGGAGTCTGGAGGGACTGGCCTTTTCTAAGCAGGAAGTAGTGGTGAGTGGAGAGACTGTGCCAGCTGGCAGGAGCCCAGGCTGTTCCTCTGTTTACTTGCCCTTGGAGACTGCGTGGCGCACTCCTAGAAAGGGTGTGGGCAGTGTCTCAGGCTCAGGGAGTAGCAGCCAGTCCAGGCAGCATGCAACCCCCACACCAGCTGGTTCCCTGACCCTCAACTCTCTTAAAGCAAAGCTCTGCTGCTTGGTCAGCATGTGGTGGCCATCGGAAAGGCTGAGGGAGCAGAGCCCATTTATGAGCTGCTTGTCCAGGGCATTCAGGCCCCTTGGGGACGGGGCTTCTGGGATGGAGCTGGCCCTCCCGACCCAGCTTTCTCTCTGACCTGCAGACCAGCACTGCTCACCTGGATGGTCTGTGGATGACCCAGGGAACGTCTGAGGTGTTCAGTCAGTGGGGAGCTTGGGCAGGCCTTTCTCTCAGTTGCGGATGCTAGAACGATGATGTTCAGACGTTTTGTCTTCCAGCCTCTTCCAGCAATCCTCAGCATTCCCAAGCTCATAGGAGCTATGTCCACCGTCACCTGGCTGCCCACGTGGGAAACCTCCAAGCCCCTTTGCACAGCAGCACTCAGAAGTGGTCAGGGCCTCAGTCCAGGGTGCTCCAGCTTGTACATTAACTCAAGCAGAGACATGCCCCATCCGCACCAGCAGCCATACTCAAAGGCACATGGGCAGGACTTCACCATGAACTGGGGGCACAGTTCAGTCCACCACAGATGGACCATGGCTCCTCACCCCTGTGGAAGATGATTGAGCGGGCCAAGAGTGCATGGCGGGGACAGAAGCTACTGCAGTCCCTGGGGAGACAGGGCACTGTTCTTGACCAGCATAGCGAGACCCACTGGGCCTTCCTGGGTTTCAATTCCCATCTCGGACACAAGGTGGCGACAGGGCTTGTTAACAAATAAGAGACAGTTTGTAAACTGAGTTTCCTTTTGATAGGTTATCTTTTTATAACAAATTTATTTAGTCTCTCTCTCTCTCTCACACACACGCACACACACACGTGTTCAGATCTTTCCTTCATAGACTGTGAGTAGTCTACGACTCAACAACACTTAACAACATGGAGAGAGCTCAGTTGGCTTAGTGGACAGAAAGTGATGCTACCAATCCAAAGGTGGGTGATTTTAAACTGTAGCCCTCAGGCCTGGTTTTGTTGTTGGTCAAACATTCTTCTAAGTGGTATAGCACTGATCTGTCCATTTGCTCTACAGAGGTAGTTCCTGGTTGTTGTGATAGATTAACTCTTGAAAGGGCTTTCTCATGAATAAACATGACATCCTTTTCCCAACTTTTAGAGATGCTGTGCTCCTCTGTTCACAGAGCCATGGTGCCTTGTCCCTCCGTGTCTCCCTTTGCAAAGCTTTTTCCTTAAACTTCCACTTTCTCCAAGACATAACTGTTCTTTTGACAGTCCATGGGATGTTCAGTACTCCAACATGTACTGACCTGCTCACAAATGCATAGCAAGTGATTGAAAAGACCATGGCCTGGATAAGGTGCACCTTAGTCTTCAAAGTGACATCACTGCTCCACAGTTTGGAGTGGTCCCTGACAGTGGACGAGTTCAATGCAGTATGTCTCCTGATCTCTTCCTCCAATACAATGAATCGACAATTCTCTTCTTAACAGAGGGAACTCAGATTTAAGGAGTGTAGTGGAGACATCTTCTTGGAGACCACCTTTAGGAGGTAGTCTGACCACATGCTGGCATACCACATATACCATATATTTCCCAACTGTCCACTGTCCCAGAGGGTAGCCTTTGCCTCAGAAGCACATAAGTTTCAGGCTCCTGATACTTGAACAGCCTGGATGGTACATTCAACTTCCACTTGACAGCCCCAGGGACAGGTCACTGTTAGTGGAGGTGTAGGTCTCTTTGACTTGGGGGAGCACCACTGCCTTTCCACCCTGGACTGAACCTTTACAGGAGGGAGGAGACCTACTCTGATGAAGGAGGCTGGGACAGTACATGAGCAAATGCGTGTGCACTAAGCTCTGGATCCGATGCAGGAGTCTGGTCTGGCAGAAGCAGGGCTCAGCTCTTGCCGGCGTGTTGACCAGTGTGACTCATGCATCCACTAGCATTTCAGTCATAAGGACATTTTAGGCTCCAACTGTCTAAGATTATTTTTCCATTCAATACCAGATGGGGGCAAAGAGCACTACTTAAATAGGGTCCCCACAGCTCAGAACTCCATGAGAGGAACCAGAACAAGGATCCCTGTACTTCTGGCACCCCAACACTCAGACCCACTTCCACCAGCACTAGGCAGGTTGGAAGCTCCCCACCTGCCTTCTTGGAAACCAGGCACTGCCCCTCTCTCACAACACCACCACCACCACCCTTCCCCCAGCTGCTGCAATGAGCAATGGTGGCTGCACAGAGGCATACACCCCACGTACCAGCCCTGCCCCAGGTACCAGTGCACACCTCAGGTAGCCACTCCTGCCTCAGGTACCAGCCTTGCCTCAGGCCGCAGACGACTCTGGAAAGTGCCCCTCGAAGCCCAGCTAGGCTGGATGCTGCGCCACCATCTGTGAAGGGTTCTGACCCATAAGGCGAGTGGTGGGCAGCGTGGCCCAAGCCCTGGCGGCACAGGGTCGAGACCACATGGGGCAGTCCTGCGAGTTGGGAGAATTCTAAGGCAGTGAGCTTCGTGAAGCGGCCCTGATGACCCAGCCTTTGACCACTGGGCGTCAGCCCCAGAGCAGTCGGGGCAGGGCATTCGGGGAGGGGCATCCATAGGGCTGTGTCTACATCAGCACCATCCGCGAGGACCTCAGACTGTGATGTCTTCGCCCCCAGGTCCCTCCTGGGCCACGTGGCCTCCCTGACCCTGGTTACTCCCTGAGACCCACCCGCTGGCTCAGCACCACACCTGCCTACATCGCCCAGCAGGACAGCGGAACCAGTGACCACTCCGCCTGGAATCAGCTCGAGCACCCACTGCTGCCCACCCGGGTGTCCGAAGCTGCAGAAACACTCCCTGGGGAAAAGGCCGTTCGGTGGGGTGGGGGGTGACGGGGACAGGTTGTGTGTGGGATTGTTAACAATTTCAGCTTGCTCGGCTCCACAATCAACACTCTTGGCACAAGCAGTTAGGAAATCAAAAGACAAATTGTATTAGGAAAATCCGCTGCCAGAGACCTCTCCTGAGTGCTGAAGAGCAAGGATGACAATCTAGAGACTAAGGTGTACCCGATCCAGGCCGTGGTCTTTGCAATTACTTGTTATGCTTCAGAAAGTTGGACAGTGACTAAGGATGACAGAAGAATTATTGATATTTTTGAGATGTGGTGCGGGAGAAGAGTCTTGAACATACCATGGACTGCCAAGAAAACAAACAGGTCTGTCTTGGAGAGGGTGAAGCCAAGTTTCTCCTTGGAGGCTAGGATTTTGAAGCTCCATCTCACATACTTTAGGCACGTGGCCAGGAGGGACTGATCCTTGAAGAAGGACATCAGGCTCACAAGAATGGAGGGACAGCATAGGAGAAGAGGAACCTGGGTAAGATGTGTTGATATAGTAACTGGGGCAGTTGGGGTAGGTGTGTTGGAATCAGACTGACTCAGGACAGGGCAGGCTTTAGAGCTATTGTACATAGTAGGGTTGCTATGAGTTGCAGGTGACTTGACAGCACATAACAACAGTACATATGGGCTGCACCTGATGAAATACACAGGATTCAGATTGACTACATGTATGTCTCAAGAGCTGGTGGAGAAGCTTAATATCAACAGTCAAAACAAGGGCAGGGATGACTGGAAATAATCATCAGTTACTCATATGTAAGTTCAAATTGAATCAGATAAATACAAGCCCACAAGAATAAAAGCATGACTTGAATTTATATCAACTCAATTTAAAAACCATTTGAGGAATAGACTTGATGCATTGAACACTAATGACCAAAGACAAGATGAATTGTGGGATGACATCCTCCATGAAGAAAGCAAAAGGTCTACAAAGGGAAGAAAAGACCAAAATGCATATCAGAAGAGACTCTGGACCTTGCTCTTCAATGGAGAGACGCCAAAAGAAAGGGAGAAATTATGAAGAAAGAGCAGGACAGGAGATTTCAAAGGACACCTTAAAGAGACATAGCAAAGTATTAGAACGCAATGTGCAAAGAGTTGAAGTTAGAAAAACAAAAGGGAAGAACACATTCGGCATGTCTCAAGCTGAAAAAATGAAAAAAAAAAAGTGAGTTATAATATTGAAGGACTGTGTGGGTGAAATATTTTAATGATTCAAGAAGTATTAAAAGAAAGTGTAAGGAACACAGAATCACGATACCAAAAAGGATTGGTTGCCACTAGCTATTTCAGGAAGTGGCATATGGTTAACAACCAATGGTACTGAATGAAGAAGTCCAAGCTGAACTGAAGGCATTGGCAAAAAAGGTCCTAGGGATAGACTGAATACAAACTGAGATATTTTAGCAAACAGGCTGTGGATATGCCAAAAAATCTATGCCAAGAAATTTGGAAAACAACTATCTAATGAACTGACTGAAAGAAATCCCTATTCTCATTTAAAAAAAAAAAGACAATCCAACAGAATATGAAATTACTACACAATATAATCAGTACTACACAAAATTAAAATCTTGCTGAAGATTATCAAACAATGGCTGGAACAGGACACTGACAGGTGTAAAAAGGCCAAGGGCCATGTGGAGACAACCATATCTGAACTTTACTAACTTCTCAAAGAGGAACTGTCTGCTTCAACAACATCAGCAACACGAAATGAACCCCCATGAGGTCAGACATATTCCCCACACACACTCTTACTACTCATCTCAACACTAATCTTCCTCTACTGGGTCCAGAATCCAGTGTGATTACTTGCAGATCCCACAGAACCATACTGGGGAAGTCAAATGGCTGTAACTCGGGTTAGTAGCAGAATACAGTCAGGACAGCTTCTGAAATATGCTCGCAGGCACCTCAGCCTTGAGCCTCGTGACTTTCGGCCCATGTTACAAAGTTCTCAGTCTTGCCAATGTTGGCTCTCTCCTGCCCTCCCCCCCACAACAGTCCTCTAACAAACTTGAGCGAAAGACTTCTCTGCTCTGGTTCAATGGCGTAGCAGTCCCCAGGTCTGCTCCATCTCCTATCAGGACTTTGGTTCTCTGCTCGGACTGTTGCTCCTGGAGGCCCTTGTCTCACTAGCTCAAGAGTCTCTGGTCCTGAGGGAGGCATTCCATGGGGAGCTGCCTCTGATTGAAGGAGCTGTGCTCCCAGGAATGTGGGGCAGAAGAAGCTCCCCCAACCCTAACGTAGGGAGTCCCCTGTTGTTGTTTCTGCTGCCGTGACTGTTTTGTGGAAGCTGGGAAACCAGAGGGTGAGTGGGATGAAAGGGACATGTTGGTTCCACCCGCCTGAGTGAGGGGAGATCCCTCTCCTGCTCCTCAGCCAGGATTAGGGTTTTTCTGGGAGCTCTGTCTGCACCAGTCAGGGCAGAACTCCCTGCTTACTTTCGTGCTTACTCTCACAGCTCTAATAATAGCTTCCCACAGTTCCACAACCCCTGAAACTTCACTACAGATAAGTGGACACACACCAGCGAACCCAGGCTTACCTGGCGTACTGGGACTCCAGCCATGCCAGTCGTCATAAATTTGGATAGGGAAGTGGAGGTGCAGACGCAGACGTGCCCACAGCAGCATCTTGGCTGTGGTGAAAATGGGAGACCTTTCACTGAAGCTCAGTGAGGAAGTGGAAACCAGCTTGTCCTTTTCACATCTGTTAAGTAACCACACCTGACACCAGTGCCCAGCAGGCAGGGGAATAATCCAGGGTGGAGCAATGGCCTCATAGGAATGTGCGAAACTCTGAAATGTGGTCTTATTTCCTCTGTGATCAGGAGCCCTGGAAGGGGGGGTGGAGGGGGACGTGGTGAGTCAGTGCTGGGCTGCTAGCCAAAGTCAGCACTCCCCCTTCCCCAAACCACTGCCATGGGGAGAAAGACAGTCTCTTCCTCAGAAACCAGGTGGAGGGTTTCCATGAGTTGGTACTGATTGGATGGCCATGGGCTGGGCTTTTCCCTTTACTCTCTGCTACTAGAAGTCACTCTGTGAACTCTAAGAATTTTGATAAATGTCTAGTTGTAGAGGGTTTCAGCCTTTTAAACATAGGGTAGGTATGAGTCGTGCTCGACTCGAAGGCAATCAACAACAGCAACAAACTACATGTCAATGATTTCTTCTTCCTTAGATCAACAGTCAGCGCCCTTGGTACAAGCAGTCAGGAGATCGGGAGATAGACTGCATTCAGCAAATCCACTTGCTGGGACCTTGCCAAAAATTTATAAGTGTGATGACAATTCAAAGACAAAGGTGCACCTGACTCACACCGTGATCTTTCCAGTAACTTGCTGTGCATCTGAGAGCCGGACAATAAATAAGGATGGTGGAAGAAGAATTGATGCCTTCAAGCTATGGAGGTGTTGAAAAGATGGTGAGTATACTGTGGCTGAGGTGCAGACAGCACACTCCTTGGAGCCAATGTTGGTCAAGCTTTGACTGTCTTATTTGGACATGTTGCTTGTTGTTGTGTGCTATCAAGTCAGAACCAACTCATAGCTGACCCTCCAGTGGGTTTTCAGAGGCAGTAAATCCCAGGGGAGGAGACTGCCCATCTTTCTCCTGTGGAGCCGTGGTGGATTAGAATTTCATGCCTTTGGATTGGCAGTATAACCCTTTACCACTAAGCCACCAGTGCTCCCTAGGAAAGGCTATTCCTTGGAAAGGGACATCATGCCTAGAAAGATGGAGGGAGGGTCAGTGAAGGAGAAGAAGACCCTCCCTGAGATGGTCGATGCGGTGACTGCAGCAGTGAGCTCAAATGTGTGAGAAATTATGAGAATGGCACAGGACAAGAGTCTGTTGTCCCTGACTCAGCCACTATGAGTCGGACTGGACTCAACGGCACCTAACAACACCACCACTATGTATGTATGTTCAGAGCCTCAGTCACCACGCAGTGCTTTCTGTGGTCCAGCCTGGCCCGTTTACCTGGAACTGGAACCTTCTCCTCATGGGTGGGCCCTGTGGCGAGTCGGGGACACACTGCTTTAATGAGAGGACCTGGGGAGATATTTTTTTAAATATTTGATTGATTTGCATTCAATACTTTGTTTATATTGTGCTTCATTCATGTACAATGTTTTTTATTTGTCGCCCCCTCCCTTCACCCACCAAACCCCACAACCCCGTGATTTCACCCTCCTCACGCTCAGCTCCTCTACCTCCTCCCTTTCCCTCTTTTGATATCCACACACACCTTGCTGGTTAGCCTTCTGTTTTTACAATATGGTCTTATACAGTATTTGTTCTTTTTTTATTTATTGAGATTTTAATGAAAGTTCATGGAAAACTTGGGTTTCCATTCATTCATTGTTGCACATTTTCCTCCATGCCCCCCCATTTGCTTTCTCCTTTGTCTTTTTGTGACTGAGATATTTCACTCAGAATAATGTCCTCCATGGTCACCTATTTTGTATATTTCATGAGTTCTTTGTTTTTCAGTCTTTGTTCCTAAAGGAAAGGAAATCCTGGTGGTTTTCTTGCCTCTGACCTGAATGTGCTATCTTATGCTATTTTAGTTTTATGCTATTTTAATACACATGCCAGCCTTTGTTGATATCTTTCTCTCTGCTTTGTTTTGTTTTGGATTGTTTTTTGATGACTTCGAGAGTCCCCTTCCTTTTTTATTTTTCAAGATGTTAAAGAATTTTAGGGGCCTTGCAGCTGAGAGGTGCGGAGACCGGGTGATGTGTCTCTGTGGGATCAGGCGTGTCCACACTGCAGGCATGAATGGGCCTCACTGTACGCTTCTCTCCACAGTCTGCCTGCTTTCTGGCAGCCTGGCACCTCACACAGCTTGCCAGGATTATTGAGTGCTGGTGGTTTAATTTTTTAACATTCTGTTTTTGTCCTTCTGCTAGTTTGGAAATGATACTATTTCTGTTCTTTCTGTAGTTACCCTAAAATTGCAAAATCAACGAATCCAAGTGGTCGCTAACCCCCATCTTTGCCCTTACCTAAACCAGTGCTCTACCAGGTCCTACCTGCCTGTGGCTCAGCTGTGCTTTGTGTCATGTCACTTTTTTTTTGCGTCACTTTTCACGTCACTAAGTATTACTGCTATGGTCTCATTACATGAATATGTGCTTATCTTTGTCCACATAAAAACTACTCCCAGTATTTTCCATAACTTCTTGTGCTGACAGTTCCTACCTGGGATAGCTTCATTCTATAGAATGTCCTGGAAAAGAAGTTCCTGACTCCACTTCACTCAGATCCCATGGTGGAGTGGACTGGGCACCCACTCATTGCCAGGGAGCGAGAACTGCCTCTTAGCGGACTCCAGTGGGGTTGGAGAGGCAGTAAATCGCTTGGAAGGAGAATGCCCATCTTCCTCCTTGGAGCAGCTGGTGGATTCAAACTGCCTGCCTTTGAGCTGGCAGCACAGCTCCTTACCATCTGGCCACGAGAGCTCACGACATGGTCACTCAGAGTCAGAATTGACTCAGCACTGGGTCTGCTTTCAAAAGGATGGATGGTGGCAAACTCGGGTTTTGTTTGTCTGAAAATATCTTTATTTTCTCCTTATTCTGGAAAACTGTTCCTGGATTCACAAGGTGCTGTTATGAGACGAGCAGTGGGGACGGTGGCCTCCTTGTTACGTGCGGAGTAGTAATGGGAGGCCCAGCCGAGAATCCATCCTTTCATTCCTTCCATGATTTTATAAGAACTCAATTCACCGGATAGTTTTCTGCTCCATGGAGATTGCAGCTAGCAGACCATAAAGAGTGAACATGAACTGCCTTTGAGGTTTGAGAGAGATCATTAGAGTAAACATTCGCACCGAGGATGCCAGTACTCACCCTGGTCATTAAAGAATCTCTTGTGATGACCTGTAATGAAATACGAGCTGAAGGTTTGATGTTGAAAGACCATGTACCCTATGGTTGTTAGGTGCTGTCAGTGGATTGTGACTCAGAGAGGCAGAGTATGTTCACACTCTTCTCCAGCACCACAACTCAAAGGCATCAATCCTTTTTCTATCATCCTTAGTTATTGTGCAGCTCTCCTGATGGGTAGCAAGTAATTGCAAAGAACACAGCCTGGATCCAGGTGCACCTTAGTCTCCAGATTGACATCGTTGCTCTTCAGTTCTCTAGAGAGTTCCCTGACAGCAGAATTTCCCAGTGCAATTCATCTTTTGATTTCCTGACTGCTGATGCTGAGAGTTTTGATTGTGGAACAAAACAAGCTGAAATTGTTAACAATCTCAATCTCTTCACCATCTATCATGATGCTGCCAATTGGTGAGAATCTTCTTGATGTTGAGCTTCATTTTTTAAACTTTTTTCCTTCCTGCTTCCCCAGCCCACTCCACAATGTTCGTCTTTTTCCAGATTGTTGCCTTACATATAATGCCCAATCATATCTTCCTTCCAGACAGTTCTTCCCCTCCTCTGTTCTAATGCAGGTTCATTATCTAGCCATTCTCTTCCCATGCCCCGCACCCTGTGTCAGTCCTATTTTATAGCAGCGGTGTTATGCAGTATTTATCCTTTTCTGAGTGTGATATTTCACTCAGCATAATGTCCTCCAGGCTCCCTCATGTGGTGTAATGTTTTACAAGTTCATTGCTTTTCAATGCTGTATAATACTCTGTTGTGTGAATGTACCACCGTTTCTCTATCCATCCGTGTGTTGATGGGCTCTTGGGTTGCATCCATCTCTATGCTATTGTGAATAATACAGCAA
>NW_006399756.1:1163434-1173920 GCF_000299155.1 Elephantulus edwardii | reverse complement strand
AGGGTTCCAGTTTCTCCACAACCTTGCCAGCATTTGTTGCTTGCTGTTCTGTTAAATTTTGCTATTCTGACTGGGGTGAGATGTAATCTCAGAGTTGCATCTCTCTTAGAGCTAGGGATTTTGAACATTTCTTCATGCGTTTGTTGGCCACCTGAATGTCTTTTTTGGTGAAGTATCTGTTCATATCCTGTGCCCATTTTTCAACTGGATTATTTACCTTTATCTTGTTGTGGTGTCCTTTTAATTTCTTGATGGCTGCAACCATGGATATTGATTGTGGATCCAAGTAAAATGAAATTGTTAACAACTTCAATTTTTTCTATACCTGTCATAATATCTTTGTCCAGTTGTAAGAATTTTTGTTTCCTTGATGCGGAGGTATAATCCACATTGAAGGCTATTTGTTATTCTTTTGTAAGTGCTTCAAGGCTTAATTTTCTGTTAGCAAGCCTCTTGGTCTATGCACAGGTTTTACTTGAACACAATTCTGGAATTCCCACTCTTCTAAATGCCAACCATAATTTATTATAATCTACACTGACAAACTCCTTTGCATAGCAAATAAAACCAGAGTAAACATCTTTCTGGTATTCTCCGCTTTCAGCCAAGATTCACCTGACAGCAGTAGTGATGGCCCTCATTCCATGGTATCTTCTTACTACAGCTTGAGGTTCTGGTTGGTCTCTTTGTACTGCTCTAGCCGTTTTAAAATCATCTTCATCAAGATTTTACTTATGTACTGTATTATTGATAATTTCTACATTCTGTTGGATCACTTTTTTAATTTTTGGAATGGGAGCAAATACAAATCTCTACTGGCCAGCTTACAGGTTTCTTGGCACAAACTACTGAGCATGTCTAGGACTGAAACATCTTAACTGATATTTCATCAATTCTTGGGACCTTCATTTTTCCAATGCCTACAATGAAGTGTGGACTTCTTCCTTCAGCACCACTGGTTCCTGGTCTTGTGCTCCTTCCTAACATGGTGAAGTGCCAGCTGCTCTGGAGTACGGTGACTCCTGTGTGTTCCCTCCATCTTCTATTGATGCTTCCTGCCTCATTCAAAGTCTTGACCCCTGAATCTTTCAGTATTACTACTCCACAGCTGAGATTCTTCTTAAGGCTGGGGCAACGCTGAGCATGCTCTTCTCTTCTAGTTTTCTATCTCTAATCTTTTCATGTTTCATTGTAAATGTGCTTTGCTTTGTCTTCTCACGTTGCCCTCTGAAATCTGTTCAGGTCTCTCTCTTCAGCAGCATTTCTTCCCTTCATTTTAGCTTCTTTCATTTCAAGAGCAACTTTCAGAGTCTATTTGTACATCATGTGATAGTAATGATATTGTCAAAATTATTAAAAAAAACTAGAACAGCTTCAATATGGATTGAAGCTCAACATCAAGAAAACAAAGATTCTCACCACCGGTCCAATTTGCAGCATCATGATAGATGGTAAGGTGATTGAGATTATTGACAGCTTCAGTTTGCTTGGCTCAACAATTAACACTCTTGCTACCAGCAGCCAGGAAATCAAAAGGTGGATTGCATTGGGAAAGTCTGCTATCAGGGACCTCTCCAGAGTACTGCAGAGCAACGATGTCAGTCTGGAGAACAAGTGCTCCTGATCCAGGCCACAGTCTTTGCAATTACTTGCTATGTGTCAGAAAGCTGGACAATGATTAGGAATAATAGATAATTGATGCCTTTGATCTGTGGTGCTGGAGAGGAGTATTGAATATACCATGGACTGCTGGAAGAACAAATAGGTTCATCCTAGAGAGGGTGAAACCAGGCTGCTCCTTAGAGGTGAATCTTCTACGGCTTTGTCTGACATTTTGGGCATGTTGCCAGAGTGACCAGTCCTTGGAGAGGACCATTATCCTTGGGAGGGTGGAGGGACAGCACAAGAGAGGAAGACCCTTGATGAGATGGATTGATTCCGTGACTGGGATAACGGGGGTAGGTGTGTCAGAGACAGTAAGGTTGGCACAGCACAGAGTAGGGTTCAGAGCTGTTGTACATAGAGTCGCTATGAGTCTCATGCAACTCAGTGGCACATAACAACAACAATTCTGACATCCACTTGGGCTTTTCTTCCCTTCCTATCTCTTTATTGACCCTTTGCTTTCTTTATAAATTTGTCCTTAATGTCGTCTAACAACTTGTCTGATCTTCAGGCATTAGTCTTCAATACCTCAAGCTGGTTTTGAGATTTTTTTTTTAATTGAGCTGGAATAAACTCAAAGGTATGCTTTGGTTCTTGTGGATGTATTTGACATTTTTTTCCAGCTTCAACTTGTACTTGTTCATGAGTAATTAATGGTCTGCCTCACAGTTGGCCCTGGCCTTGTTTTGACTGCTAATATTGAGCTTCTCCACTCTCTTTTTCCACAGATACGATCAATCTGATTGCTGTGCATTCCATCAGATGAGGTCTATGTACAGTCACTGTTTATATATTAAAAAAAAAAAACAACAACCCAACAGTATTTACAATGGAGAAATCATTGGTTGATTTCTCTGTCCTGTGATCTCTGGCCTCATTTCTGTCACCAAACTACCGGCACTTCTGCTTTGTTTCCAGTTTTTGCACCCAGTCACCAGTTATTATTAAATCATCTTGATTCTAAGTTTGACAAATTTCAGTTGAAGTGAACAAATATCAGCTGAAATCCTTAATTTCTTCTTTGGCCTTAGAGGTGTATTTGAATAGTAATTGTATTAATGTGTCTTCCTTCTGTGTATATGGTTATTATCCCATCACTGACAGCATTAAACTTCACACTAGATCTTAAAATGCTTTTTCTGACAGTGAACGTGACAACGTGCCTCCTTGCTGTGTCCTTCCTAGCGTAGTAGGTCATGTTTGTCTGATTCAAAATGGCCAGTCTGTCTTGGCTCACTTGATGCCTCCGATGTCAATTCTTGCATGTATCATTTCATTTTTGACAACTCTCCATTTTCCATATAAGGTTCTCGTTTTAATTTGAACTCTTTCTCCTCATTTGAGTCTTCCCACATAGAAAGTTGAAGGCCCTTGTTTGGTGAAGGCTTTACCCCCTCCCTGTTGTTAAGGCAGGCTCTCCTCTGAGGAGGCAGCTCGCCTACCGAGTACCTTCCGACCTCAGGGCCCGTCTCCTGGCGTTACACCTAGCAGTGTTCCTCCGTGACTCCTGGGCTTTATGAAGTCCTGTCATTTCAGAAGTGATGGCCAGGCTCGCTTCATCTGTCTTCGTCTGGTCTGGAAGCTCCACTGGGCTCTGCTGGCTTTGGAAATAGCAGTGCGCTTCCAGTTTCACAGCAGCAAACAAGCCACCTTAGCTGGGCAAGCTGGCAGATGAGTGATGGCGGTGCCACCACACAGAGTATCATGAGAACAAAGAGTACCAGGTCTGTGACTGGGCTGGTGATGTTTCTGCAGATTCCAAGAACTCCAGGCCTAAACACCCTGGTCCCATGGAATCCCCTACATTGCACTAGTCTGAAGAGGTGAGTCTGCATATCTTGAACAGTGCTTTAACCTCGCCTGAGGGCAGGCAAAGGACATTCCACTCACCACCTTCTCCATGACTCTAGGCCATCACTGTACCAGATCCGAGCACACAACCCGTTTCAACACAGAAACAATAACAAACTCAATAGACTGGCAATTTTTCTTTGTTTCATAGGACATTTCCTATAAACAGCTGACTGAGAAATTTAAAATAGAGCCTGGTGTACACATGGTGTCTATGCCATGCTGGTATCTGCTGGGGAGGTCCTAGAACAGTATTTGTTCATGTTGGGTGCCGTCAAGTCACTTACAACTCATAACAACAGATCTGAATTTTGCCCTGGCCTGTGCCCAGCTGACAGGCCTCCAGATTAGTCCTAGAAGAAGTTGTTGTTAGGTGCTGTTGAGTCACTTTCAGCTCACAGTAACCCCATTACAACAGAACAAAACACTACCCAATCATGTACCATTCCCAAAATCATTGCTGTGGTTGAATCCATTTTTGCAATCACTGTGTCAATCTGGCTGAAAGCAGAGAGTACCAGAGGAATGTCTGTGTTTCATTGATTATGCAAAGGCATTTGACTATGTGGATAACAACAAACTGTGGCTGATTCTGAGAAGAATGGGAATCCCAGAACACTTGATTGTGCTTTTGCAAAACTTATGCTTGGACCAGGAGGCAGTCGTCAAAACAGAGCAGGAAAACACTGAGTGGTTTAAAATTGGAAAGGATATATACCAGGGAGGTATCTTATCTCGATACCTTTTCAGTCTATATGTGGAATAAATCATCCAGGTGGCTGGGCTCTGTGAGGAGCAATGTGGCATCAGGGTTGGAGGTAGACTCAACAATCTGCGTTATGCAGATAACACAACCCTGCTTGCTGAAACTGAGGAGGACCTGAAGTGCTTGCCACAGAAGGTCAAGGACTGCAGCTTCGATTTGGATTGAACATCAAGAAAACGAAGATTCTCACCACTGGCCCAATTTGCAGCATCATGATAGATGGTGAAGAGATTGAGATTGTTAACAGCTTCAGTTTGCTTGACTCCACAATCAACACTCTTGGTACCAGCAGCCAGAAAATCAAAAGGTGAATTGCATTGGGAAAGTCTATCATCAGGGACCTCTCCAGAGTATTGAAGAGCAACGATGTTAGTCTGGAGAATAAGGTGCAAATGATCCCTGCCAAGGTCTTTGCAATTACTTGCTATGTATCAGAAACCTGGACAATAAGTAGGGATGACAGAAGGAGAGTTGATGCCTTTGGGCTGGAGAAAAAGATTGAATATACCATGGACTGCTAGGAGAACCAACAGGTTCAACCTGGAGAGAGTGAGACCAGGTTGCTCTTTGGAGGCAAGGATTCTGAAGCTTTGTCTGACATATTTTGGGCATGTTGCAAAGAGGGACCAGTCCTTGGAGAGGGATGTCATACTTGGGAGGGTGGAGGGACAGCACGGGACAGGAAGACCCTTGATGAAGTGGATTGATTCTGTGACTGGGGTAATGGGAGTAGGTGTGTCAGAGATAATAAGATTAGCACAGGATAGAGCAGGGTTTAGAGTTGTTGTACAGAGGGTTGCTATGAGTCGCAAGTGACTCAATGGCACATAGCAACAACAATTTCTCATGATGTTGTGAGGATTTTCATTTTCTTTCTGTTCATGTGCTCTCTTTATTGAAGGCTGTACTCTTTGAGATCCTTCAAGCATTCATTTTCAGTGAGCAATGGTGTCATTTTACACTGCAGGTTTTTAGGAGTCTTCCTTCAATCATGATGCCATCCTCTGTTTGTATAGTCTAGCTTCTCAGGTTAATTGCTCAGAATGTAAATGGGATACATATGGTGAAAGAAATGCACTCCCAGCACGGCATCTTTTTGTTGGAATACCTCCAATGGTATTCTGTCAATTCCCAGAGCGTTGTTTTTCACCAGTGTCTGAATTCAGGGAAGCTTGGACTTCTTCCAGTTCTTGATATGTACTGCCTCTTGCAATGACTGAACATTAATCAATTCTTTTGGGTACAGTGACTCTGTATTCCTTCCATTTTCTTTTGTTGCTTCCTGCATCCTTCCATATTCTGCCAATAAAATCATTTGATATTGCAACTCAACATTTGTATTTTCCTTCAGTTATTTGAGGTTGTAAGATGCTGAACATGCCCTTACCTTTTTATTTTCCAAATCTCTTTTCCTTTTTAATGAGCTTTTCCTTTATCTATGACCTATTTGATGGCATCCCATAACATGTCTAGTCTTCAATTGACAGTGTTTTTCATTGGTCAAAACTGTTTTTGAGATGGTGTCTAAATTCAGCTGGAATATACCCAAGGCCATACTTTGGGTCTCATGGACTTATTTTAATCTTCCTCAGATTCAACTTGAACTTGTTTTTCAGTGTAGGGTGATTAAAGTGAGTTGAAGAAACGATGAAAACTATAGAGCTGAACAGAAGATTTCATACTGCTCAAGAAGAGAAATTATTATATCTGAATGTGAGAAGAACTGGAGTTGAAAAATAAAAGTAAGAACACAAGCTTGTATGTTGTGTGGTAATCTAAGGATGTCAAATCATGTGTGGCCCTGTTAAAACATATCAGGGGCCAGAGGGTGGCTTTAAATACCTGCAGAGCTTTTACAGCTTGTACTTGTATTTGCCGTTTCAAAAAAATATCTCTTTCAAATTATTTCACTCTCACCTCCTCCAACCCCCAGAAAGTTTATTTTTGTATTGTTCACCTTGGTCAAGGTGATAGTCTTTGGAAGAAAATGCCGAAATAGAAGCTTTTGCAAGCAACACAGGGACTCTAATTACTACCACGTTAGGTTGTGTGCGAAGTTTGGTATCTCTGTCTGTATAGGGAAAAGTATTCTACTAGGAAGAAGGGCAGACTTCTCCAAGATTCTGATTTTGTCATGTGTGGGTTATGTGTGGGGCTGGCCCATATGAAACGGTGCCTATCTGACCATTGCCAAGCTACAAAAAAAAGGCAATGGCATATAGGGAGCGCTGGTGGCCTACTGGTAAGAATCTGCACTGCAATCCTGAAGGCGCAGGCTCGATTCTGCAAGCTGGTCCAGGAGAGAAGGATAAGCAGTCTCCTCCCATGTGATTGCTGCCTCTGAAAACCCGCTGGAAAGTCACCTGCTTGGTTCCAACTCAGTGGTCCACCACCACAGCATGTACCTCAGCTCAGCGCCACTGTTAAACGCAGGTTAAACATCTCCGCGAGGCAAAGGGACACTGTTCTGTTTCAGAATCAGTTTTAAGAGTATTTTCTCAAACTCTCGCATCTAAACTTTTGAAATAGGAATGAGTATCTTAATCACTACAATTTGTGGCGTATTTAAGCACAACATGTGCAGCATGTGAGTTTTCACGCTGTGTTTGCAGGAAAGGTTAAAATGCAGCTTCTCAGCTGCTGTGCTGTTCACTTCATACAAAGCTCTTCCTGTATCTAAGAACAGACCCTTTACCATCAGCTGCCTTGGTAACAAAACAAGACCCCAAAGATCTCATAACAGTAACTCTTCTAAAGAGCATGTGTCTTGCAAGTGCTGTGGAACCAACTATTTATTGTGAGTTTTACAATGGTTACCAAGGGACTCAGCCAGATTCCAGACTTGTCTTAACCAATCACACTGACAGAGGGCCTCATTCAGTCCCAGTCTATAACACAGAAAGAGTAAGAGAAGAGAGGAGTAAATGTGGAAATACTAAATGCTTTCCTAACAGGATTATGCTATATTGTAACACTAAATGTATTGTTTTCCTTTCTCTTAAAAAATAAGTTTTATTATTAATTTTGCCAAAATTTTCTTAGTATTTTAATATATTTTAACCATTTATATTCTAAATTTGTTCTTGGTCTTGGAAAGTTTGTCCTGAACGTCACTTGTCTCTCAAATCTGAAAAATGGATGTTAGTGTCCCACTTCCTGTCTCTTAGAGGTTTAGGCTTCATTTCCACAATGAAAAGCTCATTTAGCAATATTGTGATTTCAGTGTTCATTTTTATTATGGAATCCTGGGGGTTCAGAATGTAACTTTGTACATGAGAGGAAAAAAAAAAATATATATATATATGAAACATGGGGGGAAAGGAATGAGAAAAGAATGAAACATACCAGCAGAAACTCTAATGGGCAATGAGGAAGGGACGGCCACTCAGTGGCCCAGGGGTAACCATGTATTTGGTTACTGGCTTAGCCCAGGAGGGCTGGTGGAGCTATTGGTCTGCAATGATGGCTGACTGGCGGTCAGGAATGTAGAAGGAACCAGTTCGGAGAATTAGATTGAAGAAGTCTGGCAAGACGTGTGTACATGGACCTTTGGGACCAGCTCGGATGCGAGGCTATGTGTGTTCAGAGCGCGTGCCCACCAAATGTCTTCAGCTTCACGCAGGAAGTTGATGTGGACACTGATCCATTCTGAGATGGACGTCAGCCAGCTGCATTTTCCTGTCATCCTGGTCTTTGTGTGAACATCTAGTAAGGGAGTGGCTGTGTTGTGGATAAGAATCACACTGTTTTGGTTAGCTGCCACCGAGCTGACACCAGTCCTGGGCCATCTTCACATTCTTTGCTCTATTACGCCCATGGTTGCTGTCAATGCATCAATCCATCTAATTGAGGTATTCCCTCCTTCACCGACCCTCCACTTCCCTAGGCATTATGCCCTTTTTCAGGTTCTGGTCCCTTCTGACCACCTGACCCGAGTATGTGAGATGATGCCTCGCCCTCCTCACCTCCAAGCAGTGCCCAGCTGCACTCCCAGCACCAAGACCCTCTGCTCTCCCCAGGAACCCACTCACAGGAATGCCTGTGGACTCACACACTCTCTTACACTACTGCTCTCACTAGGGAGTCTGAGAAGCGAGCATGGTGGACACCGTGGCATTTACCTGTCTTGCACTGTACCTGGGGCTGGAGGGGGGTGTCCCATGGTGGCATGATCACCTTCCACGGGGAGGCCAGGGTTCAGCTCTGGTCAGGACACCTCATGCGCAGCCACCCTGAGAATGCTTGTGCTGATGCTGAACCGGCGTCAGGAGACTTCCAGACTAAGACGGAATGTGAAGACAGACCTGGTCATCCACTGAAAGCACTGAGAGCTGCGGTGACAGCGACTCAACCCCAGCCTGCCAGGGGGAGGCTGCAGGGCTGGGTGGTGATTCCTTCTGCTGTGGGTGGAGTAGCTGGAGGCAGTGCTTGACCACAGCCAACAGCAAGCCTGGATCTCCCACCCCGCAGGGGACAGAATGCTGGAATAAGGGCCCTTGTCAGAGCTGGGACAGGCGGCAGGGCAGTGCCAGGAGGCTGAGGTCACCGGATGCTGTCTTCAACCGCAACCAACAAACAGCCTGTGTTTTCCTGCGGCGGACTGGAGAACCAAGGAATTATGGGGAGGAAGGTATCCCACACTGTAATGACTCATTCCCAGAACCCTGACTCTTCAGACCCACGGATCCTGGCGTCTTCACACTCTTCCCAGAGTGTATGTCTCCTCAGAACAGTGTTTGCCATCTATATGTGCAACATTCCGGAGCTCTGGTGGTGCCTCTGACTGCCATCCAAAAGGTGAGTGGTTCACACCCCACAGCCTCTGGGGTGCAGGCTGAGGCGGTCTGCTCCTGGAAAGTCTGTAGCACCGGAGCCCTGGGTAATTCCTCTTGTCCCACAGGGCAGCTGGGAGTCAGCTCTGCTCCATGACGCTGCGCTTGGTTTTGGTTTGTGTACTATTCCCTTGGTGGTTTCTGTTTTATTCCTTTCTCTTTTGGTGAACAGTGAACCTACTACACTGATTTCTCACCCTCTGGTGGGTCCCAGACCATCATTTGAAAACAGATTCTTGTTTAGAATATTCTCACATCTCTGTTAGTTCTCCTCTATTTTTTTTAAAAGGCCTTTTGCATTCTTCATGGTTGTTCTGATTTCTCAAGCAATCAGGATTTCTCTGGTTCTCTCCTCTATTTTTGTAATGATCTTTTGCATTCTTCATGGATGATACTCTTGACATCCTCCCACCACTCAGCTCAAGGCCTTAACCTGTACCTGAGATGGTCTTTAAATTCTGGTGGGAGAGCCTCAGGGTCAACTTTGGTCCTTGTGGAATGGATCGACTTTTCTTTCGTTTCAGTTTGAACCTGTATGTGAGGAGTTGTAGTTGGTGGTCTGTTCTACAGTCAGCACCTGGCCTAGTTTTCACAGCTGATATTGAGCTTCTCCAGTGATTCCCCTCTCCCCACCACCACCCGCAGATGTAGTCAGTCTGATTGCTGTGTAGTTCTTCAGGTGAGGTCCAATGTCACTGTTTATGTTTCTTTTAAAAGATGTTTGCAATGAATAGGTCTTTGTAAAGAATTCTACCATTCCGTCTGCAGCCTCATTTCTGCCACCCACGCTTTCCGACTGCTGATCCTTCTTTCCTGTTCCCAACGTCTGCATTCCAGTCACCCACTATTATGAATGCATCTTGGTTGCATGTTTGATGGATTTCTGACTGTAGAAGTTAGCACTTAGTACAGAAGTGATGCTGCTACCCGGGTGCCTCGTGTGGACACAGCTAAGGCGTCATGGCGGTCCCCACCCTCCCCTGAGCGCAGACACAGAGCATTTCGGATGAGGTGGGGCTGCTGGGGAGGCAGTAACCCCGCAGCTCCCAAGGTCAAGCGTTAAGGGCGGCCCTGGGTGTGTCTGGGAGTCATCCGGGCTCTGCCCTCCGCTCTGTCCAGTGCAGGCTGTAGACTTTCCTCCCCAGGCCGGCGGAGGCAGCGTTTGGAGATGGGACTCCAAGGGTTAACAGTCCGGCTACACACGTGTGAGTCTTCCGGGCTCTTCATGGCTGCGAGCGCGACGTGGAAGGCAGGTGAGGGCTTCTCAGAACGCACGCCCCGGGGGCTCGGCTCCCCGCCCGCACTTCGCCTTTCCATACGATCGGCTCTGCGGGGACGTGAACCGGGAGTGAGGGGAGGGCCTGTCCAGGGT
>NW_006399756.1:1153645-1163159 GCF_000299155.1 Elephantulus edwardii | reverse complement strand
AGCGCGGGGCGCAGGGCCGCGCTTCCTCCGCGCTCACTGCGCCGTCACTAGGGCGGATCAGGGCGCAGCTCGCAGGCCCAGGGCGACGCTGGCCGGGCCTCGGGTGGGGCCGCCAGGTGCGTGGGCCTGTGCGGCGCAGATGGCGGGGACTGGCGGGACTAAGCTCAGGCCGCCAGCTTTGGGAAGGGCCGCCTGCCTCGGTTGCGTTTTCCTTCTCCGTGGGGAACTGGGGGTTTTGATCTCGCTGACTCCTGTTTCTGGGGGCTGAGTGAGCGTCGCTGGCGGCGATGTCATGGTCAGAGACGCCACTGCTATGCGTGTCTGGGCGTTCTGAGAGGCAGAGAAGGGGCACCTAGCTGCTCGGGCTGGTGGGGATGGAGCTCCCCGAAATGTCTTATGTAAACCCTTCGGCCTCCTTGGGGCTGGTTCTCGAATTCCCCTGGCCGCTTCCTGGTGGGATTCTGTCCTGTGGGCTTGCCCAGATGTGGAGGAAAGCTGTCTGCGTCCTGTCGCGTCAGGTCTGCGCTCAAAAAGCTGAGAGGAGGGCGCGGGACCGCAGTGTCGTGCAAGAGTGCAAGACACCTGCCTGTCAGATAAGGGGGTAGATTGCTTGGGATAGTGGTGAAAGAGGAACCCCTCGCCGCCTGAGGTCAGGCGATCAGGAGGAGGAGGCCCAGAGCCGTCCTGTGGCCCAGCCTCAGTCCAGATGTTGACCCAGGTTAGTGCTGAATTTGAAATGTCGCAGAACTCTGGCCCCGGGAGCAAGCAGAGTGTGATTTATGGCTTTGTGCCCTGAGTTTGAGGAGCAATGTTTGTTTCTGGCATGTAAGGCATGTAAGGCGGCTGACCATGGCCCAGGAGAGAGGACCTCACCCAGCTTAGCCAAAGGCTCACTGTCCGGGGTGCCGGATCGGGCTCCACCTGGTTGAGGTCTATCCAGCCTCTCTCCTAAGGCCACCAGAGAAGAACTGACTCACATCTCCATCCTGACCCAGCCAGAGTGCTTCCATGAAGCAGGCTGGAAGCATTTTGCATAAGCTCACTGTTTGAGGCCTTTTTTTGTACAGAAAATACTTACAAGTCCTTTTCCTCCATCCTGGGGCTGCTCTGGTTGAGGAGGTGGGCGAGGGGCTCAGGTGTGGCAGTCGCAGCTGTTTCCACATTGCTGGCCCTCGGGTCCCCCTCAGAAGTTCCCCAGCGTGGTTCTGGGAGCTGAGACTAAAAGTCCCCCTGCAGGTTGCTGTCAAATGGGGATTGACCCTAACTCCTGCTGGGTCCCCACCCCCCTCATAATCTGCTGCATGAAGCCATTGTTGCAGCCACTGTCCACCCAGACCCCTCAGGGTCTGTTCCTTCTCAGAGAGACACAGACCTCTCAACCACCAAGCACTGGCATGGTTGGTGGCCAGCGGAAGGGCTGGTGGCGGGGCGGGCCCTGCTCTAATCACACTGGCTTCCTTGCATTCTGTTATGCTGCTCAGATGTGGGGTTTGGGTTTTTTTCTTTGGCAAATTGAGGTCTGTGGCAGCAGACCTGCATCAGAGATATCTATTGGCACCGATTTCCTGACAGCTCCGTGTCTGTTTGGTCACTCCCTCAGCCCGTCATACCTTCCCAGAATGTTGCTGCCCACGTTAGGAGCCCCCTGGCACTGTGCCTTACTTGTTTGTTTATTAACAAAAAGGTTCAAGTTTACCAGCTGTGCTGAGGGAGAAAGATGGGCAGCCTCCCTCGGTGAAGGTCAGCGACATTCGGAACTGGCCCCACAGTAGTCAGTTAATTGGACACGTGATAGATAGTCTGGTGTTACTGTTGGGAAGCCTGGTAGGTAAGGAACTGCATTGCCCGCCCAAAGGCAGGTGGTTTGACTCGCCCTTCACTCTGAGAGAATGATGGGCAAGCCTGCTGGGGTCAGCTCAGGGCCAGTTTCCCCTTGTGAGTAGTGTTGTTGGGTTGGTGTTAGTGTGGCATCTCTGTGCCCCGGATAGCAGGACACTTCCATGACTCGGGCTATGGTGGGACTCTGGTGCCAGGCCCTCATGCCTCTGCACCATCTGTACTTTACCTGCACTGACTCTTCTCAGAGGGCACTCCGGTGGCCTCGCCGGTAGGGAGCTGTGCTGCCAACCCCAAGACAGGTGATCCGAATCCACCACATCTCTATTTGTTGTTAAATATTGTTATGGGCGCACTAGGACTCCTAGTGACCTTATGAACAACCTCGTGGCCTCCTCCTGTCCTGTGCCATCCTCACAGATTCTGAGATAGTCAAGCCACTGTTACAGCCACTGCATCAGTCCACCCTGTACAGGATCTCCACTGCATCAGTCCACCCTCTACAGGATCTCCACTGCGTCAGTCCACCCTGTACAGGGTCTCCACTGCGTCAGTCCACCCTCTACAGGGTCTTCCTTTGACCCTTCACCATATATAGTGCCAAGTATGTATAAAAGCATTTGCCATTTCAACATTTTTACATACAATCAGTGACATTAATTGTATCTGTCTTATTTAACCATCACCACTATTAATTTCCAAGTCACCCTTCACAGAAGTTCAGCTCAGTAAGTAATGACTCTGGTTTTCTCCCTACTTCCGCCCATATTTGGTAATTACCTTTAAACATTTGCCTCTGCCCCTTCCTTATAGGGCGCTCCAGTGGCCTAGTTGTTAAAAGTTGTGTACAAAGGAAGGTGGTTTGGATCCAATTTTCTTTACTCTCATGTGTTCCGTCAAGGAGGGGTTGTCAGCCAATCCCTTGATGGCTCCTGGATGCTTTGTGAGCCCAGGCCAAGAACTACCCAACCCGTATTCTGCACACACCTACAGTTCTCTTTCTTAGGTGCTCAGCTCATTTTAGTGGGAAATGCTATTTATAGCCCCTGAAAGCAGGTCTTTGCTATTGAGTTGGCCAAAACTTCTAAGATTTTCAGAGGCCAGAACTAGGAAAAATGTTAAAATATATCAAAAGCTTGGGGGAGGGGGCAGAGTCTATACCAAAGAAATAATTTTACTTTTCAAGGAGAAGTGCAAACTGGGAGGGAGGCGTGAGCAGGGAGAAAAATGCAATGATGAATGTATGGAAATCTGAAATCTCTGTAAAAGTTCATTAAAATTAATTTTTAAAATATTTTTTTATTTTTTTAAATAATTTTTTTAAAAAATATATGAAAAGCTTTTCTGATATTTTTAATTCAAATTGAAAACTATAGGATAGTTACTTGTTTGATTTTACAGTTACATATATACTTTTTCCAGGCTGAGGGTGCCTAATGTGTTGGCTGCAAGCTGAAAGTCTAGTAGTTCAAGCCCACTGGCCTCTCTACAAAAGGGAAAGGAAGGGAAGGCTTCTGATGAGATTTAGGGCTTTGTCTTGAGCGGGGGCGGGGCTCCCTGTGATGACCTGGAGGAGCCCGACTGGGCTTGGTTCTGCTGTATACAGAACTTTGAAACAATAGCAACTACTTGTTGTAATAATCTGCTTCCTGGAAAAGCATTTTATTTTATTTGTATTTTTTTTTCACAACAGTCTTTTCTTCATCTACCTTTGAGAAGAGGTTTAAAGTAATTGCTTTCAGAATGATAACATTGCAAGAGGGTGTGGCAAAGGAAATTTAGCAGCTGGACCTACGCACTTTATTTTAAAAACAGTCTTTTGTAAAAAATTTTGAGATTTTAATGAAAGTTTATAGAGAACTTGGGTTTTCAGTCATGCCTTGTTGCGCATTTTTCTCCCTGCCCCCCCCCATTCGCTTTTCTCTTTGAGAAGAAATTTATTTCACTGTTGCACAATTTCCCCACCCCCAGTCCACTTTACTATGCAGCTCTTATTCTGAACTGTTGTCATGCAAATAACACCTAATCATATCTTCCTTTTATTCAGTTCTTTCCCTCATCTTTTTCAATGCAGTGTATGTTATTTATCCCCTCTTTTCTTAGTTTAACCCCCATGTCAGTCCTGTTTTATAACAGTGCTGTTATACAGTATTTGTCCTTTTGTGCCTGAGATAGTTCACACAGCATAATGTTTACTGCTGCTTTGTTCACAATAGCAAAGAGATGGAAACAACCCAAGTGCCCATCAACAAATGGATAGAAAAGCTGTGGTGTATTCACACAATGAAATATTATGCAGCACTGAAAAACAAGGAATTGCTGTATGAGCAGACCTAGAGTCGCTGGGCCACAGGGGTGCGGACCAGTGCTGGGGAGGCTGGCAGGTGAAGGTCAGGGCAGATGGGCAGTTAGAGTAAATGAGGCCGACAGGGCAGTAGAACATCCATTCATTAGGCTCTACTGTCCAGCCTCACTAATAGCCCCGGAAAGTATCCTTACAGGATTACTGTCTAAAGCTTGACCGTGAGCCAGAACGAGTGGAGCTGCTGGTGATGTAGGTGCTGTGGTCTCCACTAGGGCTCTAGGCAGGCCGATAGACCAGACAGCAGCGTGGACAGAGAGGAGAGGTCAGGAACAGGCTGAGGAAGAAGCAGCACCATGGACAGCGCTCAGCAGCTCAGCCGCCCTCGCTGCCGCCCTCAGCCTGGTCCTCCGAGAGGCGGAGGAGGGGAGGTGCTGTGGTCATTGAGCTCTCAGCAGCTCTCCCTCTGAGGGGTGAAGATGGAGCAGCTGCTTCTGTAACAGTCTGCGCCTTGGAGACGAGGAGCAGCTGCCCTGTATCCTGCAGAGTCACCGTGAGCTGACAGCCAGGGCAGTGGGTTTCGGTTTGGGGCTGGGGCACGCAGAGGCCCTGCATGCCCATTTGTGCTGAGGGAAGCCAGTGGATACCCCCAGTGTCCCTGAGGACAGCGTGTGCTTTGGGGTTCAGTGGGGCCGATGGATTAGGACGACTGGGTTCTGTTTGTCCAGGTTCAGAACACTTCCAAGGTGGAGTTCTTGGCTGGGGTGAACAACCTCTGCTTCTGCATCCACTGGGGACAAGAGCTCTCCACATAGCAGAAGGAACCCGGTCATCGTTAAGGACTCAGATCTTCCTCAGGAGGTTTTCAATGAAGCTTGGAAAGGCTGGGCAGGTGCTGTGAGACAGATGATGCGGGCAAGTGATGCAGGGCAGGTGAGGTTAGGGAGGTGCTTCATGACAGGTGCTGTGGGACAGGTGAGGTTAGGCCGGTGCAGTGGGGCAGGTGCAGGTGCTGCGGGGCAGGTGCTGTGGCACCTGGGGCCGGTGAGGTTGAGTGGAAACCATGGCCAGGCATGGCAGTGTGGAATCCCTGAGTGCGCAGTAACCTGAGGGAGGGTGGTCATGGTCAGGAATTGGTCTGAGAGATGATGAGGTAAAGGAAAGCTCACTGTCCTCCTTTGGCAACATTTGAGAGGAAATCAGAGCAGAGGTGGCTCAGCCTCAAGGCCACAGGCCTGGACGGGGTGAGCTGAGGGGACGCAGGCAGGACTCGCATGTCAGGAGCGGCTGTGGTGAGCGGGCACGGTGCCCATGCCAGCTCTGCCCGAGGCTTTGTGGCTTTCACTTCTCTTTAATTAAACGCCTCCACTCCACTGCCTCTTCCTCTCTTTCCTGTGAACATCATGCACTCTGTCTGAACTTGGTCTGCCCTCTGGTGTCCAGTCCTGCTGCTGTCTGCTCACGCAGGGGCCTGCTCCCGCCGAGTGGCCAGTCAGCCTGCAGGGACCGGTGTGGTTGGTCTGCCTTACACGGAGCAGCCTCAGCCCCGCCCTCGTTCACTCAGCAGGCAGGGTGTCAGTAGCTTTGTCCCTCCACTCTGCACCATGTGACCATCATTCAGATCAGACCTCCAGCTGCAAGTAACGCTGGTGCACCTGGTCAGCCTGTCCATCCGTATGTCTGTCTGCCCGAGACTGTTCTTGGCTCACCTCAAGGCACAATCACATTGGCCACTGCCACGGGTTCTAACAGCAGCCAAGGTCCCCAGGTGCACAGAACAACACAGTTAGGCCCTGGAGTGTCTTCGTGGTCGGTTACTGATCTGACTGCTGTGACCTATATGTTCTCTTGTTTATAGACTTGTTTATAATTTCCTGATTGTGATTTGAGTGGAAGTTCACAGAGCCTCTGGGTTCTTCCATTCAGTCACACCCATTCTATTTTCTAACTTTAACCGCAATGCCCACCACGTAGCCACACTCTGCCTGCTTTCTTCCTGTGACTTGTTTCACGAACACTTCCTCCCCGTTCTGCTTCTGAGGACTTGTGAGGAATATGCAGTTGTTTTAACCCTGTCTAGTTGGTATCCATGCAGCTTCCAGTGGCAGACTTTGGAAGTAAGTCTCCACACGCAGACTGCACTGACCATCAGTGGTGGCCTCAGGAACCGTGTGCTGGGAATTGAACCTGAGTTTGCAGCATAGAAGGTAGTGCTGTCCCTCTGACCTCATCTTTCTGTCGCCTCCTGTCCAGTGACCTGTTCTTTTTCCACGCGATGAGAGGGCCACTGAATGGTCGGATTCTGGGCGCAGATGCTCGAGGGCATGGGTGCCAGCAGCTGTGCCCTGTGTTTTTAACCAAATGAAAGACGTGTCATCTCCAGTTCTAGCCTGGGACAGCCATCCACATCACTCATCCCTCATGAATGCAACCTATTCTTGCTCTGGTTTGGACCATTGCCCAGTCATCTCTGAGCACAGAGGGGCCGTGTTTGCTTTCTCAGCTGGGGGTACAAGACGGGAGGGGACTCCAGTCACAGACCAGCGAGGAGGACCTGTGGCCGGGCCACTTACAGTCAGCACGGAGCTTATCCAGGTACTCCCTCTTCAACACCTGCCCACCTCTCTGCACCAGTTCTTCCAGAGCTCCGCTGACAAGGGCCTGGCTCGGGGTCTGGTCGTCATAGGCCCATTTGGCCCTCTGATGACCATGCCTCTTGGGGACAGGGCTATGGCCAGAGTCTGAGACCCACTGTGTGTGTCAGGTTGGTGCCAAGATGGCTTCTGTTGGGCCAAGTGTTTCTTTGTGTGGTGGTGGTGTTGTGTACCATAGAGTGGGCACCGACCCCAGCTGACCCACCAGTGGGTTTTCAGAGCCAGTTAGTGCACAGGAGGAGAGTGTCCACCCTTATACAGAGCAGCTGGTGGATTCGAACTGTGTGTCTTGTGTGTGGACATGCGAAAGGGGACAGAGGCTCTGGGTCCTGAACTGGTTCCTGATTAGCAGATGCCTAGACCTTGTGTGTGGTTGCTGTGACGGAAGAGCCAGCTAGAGTGGACATACAGCAGCGTGCGGGGTGGGAGCAGGCTGCTGTGGAGAGGACGACGTGTGGCCACCTTGTGACCGTCAGGAGGGTGACTCTCAGCGAGGCCTCTCAAGATTCCTCTCATGTCTCCTGTGCAGTCTTGTCTGGATTTTCTGGGTGAGGATGGTTAATACGGGGGTTCACAGAGCTGAGGAGGCGCAGGCATAGGATGCAGGGAGGTGGCCTCTCACCTTGATGGACCCCAGCCTGAGCCCCAGACCCTGCGCCTTGGGTGTTGGACTCAGAGCTTGATCCCACCTTCTCCTACCCAAGTATGAGCCTTGTCCACACCTCACTCCTCTGGAGACACACCAAAGCTGCCTGCACGTCAGAGGAGTTGGGCAGCCTCAAGATGACCCTGGTGACTCACACAGGGACAGAGGATGCAGACACACCAGCGCTGTGGCTCAGGGGTGCAGGAGGAGCCTGTGAGCATGCCACTTCAACTGGAATCACTGGCCATTTGGTTCCAGAGCATTCCGAGCCTGGAGGAGGCTGAGTCCCACTGGCCATGGAGATGAAGAGGAAGCCTGGGGACTGACCTGTTCAGGGGAGAGTGGCCATCTGCCAACCTGAACTATATTGTCCTTCACAGACTCCCAGGGTGCTGGGTGAGATGCTCAGCTTTAGATGACAGGGACAGAGTGGGCAGGGAGCAGAAGAAGCATCAGGCCTGTGCAGGTCTAAATGCATGGAGAACCGGCCACATGCTGAGTTGCTAAGCAAAAGGTCAGTGGTTCGGATCCGCCAGTGGCTCTGAGGGAGGACAATGCACAGTCTCAGTAAAAATTTAGTCTCTGAACCCGAGGAGGGCCGCCGAGACCCGAGGAGGGCCCCTGAGACCCAAGGAGGGCTCCTCTCCGTGGCCGAGGCTTTGGCTCTGCTTTCTGCGTCGCATCATCTGGTTTCTGGTGCCTCCCCATGGCCCACATACTACTCCTGAGCCCTGGTGGCACAATGTTAAAGCACTCATCTATGACTGAAAGGCAGCAGTTTGAACCCATCAGCCCTTCCCAGAAGGACCTCGGCAGCCTGTCCTTTTGGGGTATTGTGAGGGGAGTGGGCTGCTGGGGATTTCTTGTAAGACCAGATCTGAGCCAGAAGAGACTTGTGGGTGTGAGTGTGCCAGCAAGGGGTCCCTGGGGTTACTCCTGAGGGATCCTGGCTGGACACAGAGAGGAGGGGGTCTGATGAGAGATGGGAGGGAAGGAGGCAGAGGTGACAGCCAGGTTGGGTGACTCCACACAGTGGAAGGAAAGGCTTCACATGCCTGTCCGTGATCGGCTGTGAGTGGAATTGTTGTGACCCTGGGCTTCTGAGGCCGTGTGGCTTTCCAGCTTTCTCCTCCAGCTAAGTTGGTGGATTTGAACCACCAGACTTTGTCAGCAGTCCTATATGTAACATGCTGCACCACTAGCATTTTTGGCCTTTGGAGAAGGGACAGATTCTTTCTGAATGTTGCTAGTTGGAGGGCCATTATTGATGCCCGTCCAGCAGGAGGACATATGGCCTGAAGCATAGCTGTGGCAGCAGAGCTGTGGATTGGGGGGCTGGGGGGTAGTCAAGCTCCTTTGAAGAGCACAGGGAGGGGAACAGGGAGCTAGCGGGGTGCAGTTGGGAAGGAAGGCTGACCTGCTGTGGAGATGCTCCAGGGGCTGGCTCTGTGGCTATGAAGCCCTTCCACTGTGGATGATCCAAAAGGTTCTAGAACATTCTGGAAACAACCGCAAACTGCCTTCCTTAAGCTGTGGGGTCTGCTTGTCTGGGCTGCTCATGCTGGGCCTTGATGGAAGGTGAAGAGTGGCTGACGATGGTCCCAGGAGGCCGCCTGGGAGTCTGCTCAGCGTTCAGGACTGGGGTGGGGGGAGATTATGATGGAGCTTGTTTCTTATTTATATATTCTTTCATTTCTAAATTTTCTAGAATGAGCATATTTCACTCTTATAAAGAGAGGAACAGATGTTACTTAAATGCACAAGCTGCTCCTAAAGTTATGTAGATTAGCACGGGTGTTGGTAACCCCACCTGGACCCCAGGATGTTGTGAGGTCTTCCTATTGGGCCTTCTCCCTGAGCCCAGGCAGAAGGGGTCTGCAAGGGACAGACAGCTGAGTGGTGCCAGGCTGACAGGATGCAAATGGAAATAGTTTTCCTCTGACTCCAAAATTAAATGCATCGTGTTTACAAAACCCAGCTGAAGATCAAAAGCATAAGTCAGAACAAAAAACCTTGTCACCCCAGAGCCACTGCTGCTGATGTGTGGGTGCTGCGTGCATGTGCACGCGCGCACAC